>NC_072464.1:6078608-6378608 GCF_027596085.1 Anoplopoma fimbria | reverse complement strand
CATGTTTGTATTTGTCCTCTGACTCACCCGTACTCCCAATTTAGTACAGCTTTTGGGTTGTATGGTTCCATGGCTTTGCAGTATGCAGATCCACAATGACCTCTCTCACACGCCACACTTGTTTAAAACACTTTTGGACGTAATACCGTATATTGTAGATTTGTTCATTATTGTTTTTATTCATTTTAATGCAAGTCAACGGTAAGGCTCAGGATCAACGGCAAAGAAAAAAACCACACTTATTTATAGTTGACTTGTTTTGTAACAAAAGCGTTTGCCATTTGATGCAATTTTTCGAATTCCGCAGGAGATTTGTATCATTCATTCCTCTTTCCTTTTCCGTCACTGCAGACAGCAGCTTTATACTGAGATGGGAAGGATATGAATGGTCGCATGAGAATCATATGAAACAGCTTAGGGGCCGGAGCCGTTTTTCTGAGAAAAAAACAGGGCTCCTGTTGTCATCAACAACCTGGAAAAGACATGGTGAAATACTTTTGAGGCATGTGGAAATCATGGAAAAGAAACAACATAAATAAGTTTTATGGAGTCATGTTTTGCAGCTGTTCAGCTTCCTTATTGGCATATTGTTTTGACACAACACATTCATGCATGTGGTAGTCGTTGCCTGCAAAATTCAGATCAGGAAAACAGTATTTGTTTTGAAGAGGATTTCTCATTGTTATGTAAAAGTATGCACTGCCTTATGTACCATTTCAGTGTATTCTTTCTTCTCTGGCACTTTAAATCAAGAATTAAGTAGTTTTTTTTACTACTCTAATACATTAATATTTTTTAGACTTGCTAGAGGGACCAACATAGGTCAAAGTCAAAGTTTATCTTTAAATATTGAACAGCTGGGTTTTTATACTTTTACATCAGTAGCTCAGAATTGATTTTATTCAATTCCCGTTCTACCCATTCTGTCTAGTTGTCTGTTGAACTGTGAGCGCATTTTGAGTGTGCCGGACACACAGGGATGTTTTTTTCTCCTCTGTTTTTGCTGTCGGCCAATGCAAAGTCAGTTGCGCTGTTACATTAATTGGTTATTGAATGCACCTGTTTGCCCACATACTTTTTTTTTTTACTCCTCAGCCTGTCTTGAAATTCCCAGTGTGCTGCCCTCACAGGTCTCCCTGACATATTCAATATCTTTTAAAAACTTTGTGGTCTCTAATGGGCCTTTTTCACAGCAGACATTTCCACTTGTCATAGTGGGAAAAGCACAGGTGTTACTGTTAACCGATGGATCTGTTCTTCTCAGTGTGAGCCAGCATGTGCAATACCAGCTCCCTGAAACTGAAGCAGCTACATGAAGTTCAGCCGTTATCAATTTTCTACTGTATGTTTTTCTACCAAGACATGTCAAAATGTGTTCAATGAAAAATGTCTATTATAGCTTCCCTGATGGGGCTACCAGAGTTTAATTATATTGAACCATACTGTTGCTGAAATCAAGACCAAAAAAAAAAATCCACTTATCTGATTAAACAAACAATTTAATTATCTTGTCAAATTTTCAAAAAACATTAAAATTAACTTTCCTGAACTGAAAACCATTTAAGCTGTAATATGAGAAGGTGGACAACTCCCAGACCAGACAACGCTGTAGTGGCAACCTGTCAATTTATGTTCTATTTGACTCTAAATAGGACCGTAATTTACTTAATGAACATCATGCTGTATTGAAGAAGACTTGAAAATGGAGAGATTGACAACCTAAACTTGTGTTTACAATGTGTACTGAGTTAATAAATCAAATGAGAAGTAGGCTCATTTTCTCTTAGGCTTCTCAACCTGCCTTCTAATACAAGTTTTTCCTGTAATATTGGTTAACAAACGTGTTTACACGTTGAGTCCTCCCTTTTTAAATTGATTGTTCAGGAGAAGCCCTTGAAGGCCTCGAAGCAGTTCCGCAACAATGCTGTCAGTTGTAAAAATAAATAAATAAAGTATCAAGTTTAGACTGCATTAATACAAATATTGCAGTTGCCATTATTCCCCTGTATGGATATATTTACAAATGTATCCCGTAAGAAAGAGGTTGTCTCATTAATCTTCTCTTAACCTTAACTGAGATCACCTTTTGTCGTGTAAAAATTGTACTGGCTTAAATTAACAATTGTGTCCTGATGATTGGCCTGTCCTTATTTTTTATATATTTTTAAAATATTTTTCCAGAGTGCACGTCTGGGAAGAGTTGGAAACCCCCCCATACACAGTATTATCAGGACTGGGGGGCCTATGAGGAGACGTATTACGGTGAGTAAACATGTTATTGTAGTACAATGATGGGACTGTTTACTTGTCTTGTTGTGCTGAAACAAACAGCGATCATCGACGGCTCAGCAAATAAGTTCAGGTAATATGCTGTTTGCTGCATTATGATCCCTTTAATAGAAACCAACAAGTGGGACTGTGGTGCATATTGCAATGCAGCTCACTAGGTCATTTTTTCCATTTATTACAATATGAAGTCGTAAATGTTTACGGTTAACAAGGTGATACTCAATCTCAATTCAGAGAGAAAAAAAACCAGGTTACACATTGCCTGCAAAATGAGTTTGTAATGCTTACTTAATAGAATTTGTAGCACACGATTCAACTCTCTAACTAAATAGTCATTCTCTTGTTTCCTCCAAACAACAAGCACAACAAAGACTCCAATCAGGAAAACACAGCAGGCTCTGTTGCTGCTCAGAGGGTGTGCTCTTAGAAATAGGTCTGCTGTAAGGTTCATAGGTCACACGACTTGTGTTTATAAACACTGTCTCCTAGTCAGCCGTGAAGAAGGCTTGTGCCACACTTAACTGTCTGCAGCCTTGAGTCAGAGCGGCATCATTCACTCCGTGGCCAAACTTAATTTCACACACCAACCCAATTCAAGGGCACACAGTGGTAAGTAGTCTCGCTTCCAGTTTCTGAATGTAAATAACCGGATGTTCTCTTAATCAATAAGAACAGGTTTTTTTAATTCGGCGTGGCTTTGGAGATATTTGATTCGTTCACGGCCTCGTGAAGTTTTTTTCCGTGTTTGTGCAAACATTTCAGTGACGTCTATAATCCTTGTCTCCATTTTGACAAAAAAAACCATTACCCATGATATGACATTACATGAAGCGCTTAAACACTTTCAAATACTGATAACATGTTATATGGGGAGAAGGAAGTCCAAAAAGGGCTAATAAAAAGCTGATAAGATGTTGATGTCGTCTACGCCTTGATCAATGCTTTAGAGAACTAACAAGGAGCTTTGTTTTAGCCAGGCTGAATCTTTTTTGAATTGTATTCTCTGTGAATTTGTTTAGTGGGATGAATACAGACACTGCATTGTTGATGGTGTATTGACCATGTTAGATCAGTAGATTATTGCATTTTTCACACTTTTCCAAAAACAGCTGATTTTAGATCTATCACCAATGTGTTCTGTTTTTAAGATGACGCTCTTGTGTAACATTTTTTTGAGTGATCTGCGACTTGTTGTCTTCCTCCTCTCTTCTTAGTTTTTTTGTTTTTTTTTCGCTTCTAGTCGGTATATAGAAAACCAATGTAGATATACTGATCTTTCCTACGTTGTCCGATCTGTTGTTGCTTGCCTTGACAACTGTGAGGAGCAGCCATCATTTGTTTTCTAACATTTAGCCCAGTATATGTAGTCTGCACAACACAGGTCTATTCCCTCCTGACGTGCATGCTGTAAATCCAGAATAAACTTTGCTAACAAGCTGGTTGCCAAAGACCTCTGTGTTTGTGTGCGTCTGGTCTCCGCTGTTTGCCATTTTATCATTATCCGGCAGTATTCCTCTCCTGACCTCCTCCACCCTCACCCCTCACGCATCAACCACCCACAGGCTTCACAAGAGACCTTATGAGGATCATTTGACTTGGATGATATTGCTGCTTCAGGCTGTTTTAGGGGGGGGGGAAACAAGCTATTTGTTACACAATCCTCAGTAGAGAGTTATTTCCAGAAGGCTCCCTGATTCTGTTATTAGATCTGTTATGCTGAAGCTAAAGGTAGCAGCTTTAGGGGTTCGTCTCCAGTATTTATGCGTGTGGTGTGCAGGCTTATCATCCTTAATCTTTTTGTGTAATTTATGATTATGTGGGAATTTACGTAGACCCTGTTGCACTGTGCTAAAGAAGCAGTTTTGGGGATTTTTAAGGCAGATATTGATTTGATTTACTGGAATCGTAATGATTAATCTAATGTCAGCCCTTTCTGTTAACGATCTAATTTTCTACAGTGTTTTCAAGCAAAAGTCCACATAAAATATTTTAGCAATGATCATTTTGACTTAAGTTTGACTGATTTTAAAAGTGAACTAGTAAGAATATACTGTAACATTCAGCAGCATTGCCTCCTTTTTTTTTCCTCTTTCTATTTCTTATTTTTTTTTTACAGTTTCGGATGGTATATATCAATGTCGGGAATATATGAATATTGTGATATTTCAGTCCAACTTTCAATATGCTGATATTTAAGCTGGGTCCCGGCAGCAGAGTTTTTTGTGCAGTTGGATGATAAAACAGACATTTTACTTGTCTTATTCAGCTGATAAACATGACAAACAGGATAGAAAGTTTCAGTTGCAGTTGGTATTAATCAGTCCAATAACTATGAAGTGACACACCCACCCTGGTCCTTCGCCATTGTAGTCTTAAAACTAAGCAAGGACATATGGAGCAGCTGCTCAGATTGTGACTGTGACACTACAGACATACAAACATATGCTAGAGCTTAAAAAAAACAAACCTTACAAAAACATGTTTTCATTTAGGGAAAAACTAATTTCTCAATTCTCATTTAGTGGAGCACTAGCTAGGAAACTCTAGTAAAACGTTCAGAATTATGTTAACTTTGCTGCTTTTTTTATTATTTTATATGACTAGCAAAATAAATGTGATACAAATTCTGGTTACTTTCCTGTTTTAACAGGGGACCAGAAGTAAGGGGACCATGCGAGTCCACGTCCACACCAAGTTTTGTTTCCTGTGCGTGCTCACCTTCCTCTTCAATCAGTGCAACCACTGCCATGGAGACGGGCACAACCATCAGCACGGCGGACATCACCATGCCGACCACACCCACAGCGACCTGCAGATTTCCGAGGACCCGTACGTGAGAGCAGCCACTTCGTCCCCAGACCCCAAAAGTCCTCAAGGGCAGACTTTAGAAGAGGAGCAGCGCTTCTACATCCAGCAGCTGTTCAGGCGCTACGGCCAGAAAGACCGGCTGGATTTCCAGGGATTTCAGAGCCTGCTGTTTAGCTTGGGCCTAGGTGAAGTGAAGGTGGTAGATGTGGATCACGAGGAGCTGGGCCATGACCACGTGGCTCACCTCGACCTAGTGGATATGCAAGAGGGGCTTCACTCACATTCGACCGCCAATGAAGAGCATAGCCAGGGTCACGGTCACAGGCACGGCCATCCGCACCACAAGCCCGGCTCCCACCATCCACACACAGAAGTTCCCACAAAGTGCACCCAGCACACCACTAGTGCCAGTCCAGCTGCTGGTGCACCGACAGGGCATGACCATGAACATGACGCAGAACACAATCATGATCCCGCCAAGGATGGTAACCATAAACATTCTGATGGACATTTGCAGGACACGCATGATCATGATCATGATCACGGCCACGATCACGCACACGACAAAGAGCACAAACATGAGCAGGTACGGGTGAACTCCAACCAAAAGGACCCTCCTTCTCAACCTCACAGCGCTCATGACCACAGCGACCATGACCACAGTGACCACGACCACAGCGCTCATGACCACAGCACTCATGATCACAGCACTCACGACCACAGCGACCACGACCACAGCGACCACGATCACGGCCACAGCGACCACGATCATGGCGACCACGACCACAGCGAGCACGATCATGGCCACAGCGATCACGGCCATGACCACAGCGATCACGGCCATGACCACAGCGATCACGACCACATCGACGACGGCCACAGCGACCACAACCACAGCGATCACCATGATCTCGACCACAATCATGTCCCCAAAGTGCAGACAGTCACAGACATTCCTCCTTCTCCCCAGTTGGATCCGTCCCAAGTGCCACAGTCCTCTCCCACCACCACAGTAAAACCAAAGAAACCGAAAAAGTCGGCCAGGGTCAGAGGCCAGCGAGGGCGAAACAGAACCCCTTCTTCTCCGCCTCCATCCGGTGACCATGACCATCAATCCGAACACAGTCACGACCGTGATCACGGTCACAGCCTTTCTCATAAAGATAAGAGAGAGGCCCCCGGAGGGCATGCCACCCCCCCAACTTTGCCAGTCCCTGTCTTGTCTGGCCACCTAGAAGGATTGTCCCATCAGCATGAGGAGGTAGGACTTGTTTTAACCCACTGGATAGAGAAGCTCCACTTCAACTTTTGAAGTTAATCTGATATAGGAGAAAACATCTGAAATGTATCTTTTTGTAAAATGATGCAACAATTGACCTTTGGATGACCTGAGCAGTATCTCAGCTACCCGATAATTTTACACCACGATATTTTCTTGTACAATGTTAACTTGCTGCCATTTATTCTGACCAGGTTACTTGCACAGAATGGTGGAATAGAAAGTGTTAAGTCTTTCTTGCTTCTACCTCTCTTTTAAAGTTATTTTTAATGTGTTGGGTTTCATAGAAATCACAGAAACTTCTTTGCCTCAGTGTCCACAGTTCAGTATGTTCCAAGTAGTCATTAAGTCACGTTGCTTTTACAGCCACCTTACAAGTTTACAGATGTGAGTATTTTGATATGCAGAGAGTACATATTTGCGTGGAGGTTGTTCTTTTTCAATGTTCTTATATCATTTGTTACATGGCCGGTGGTTTCTTCCCCTTTCTACTGTTAATACTGTACTGTCTCCTTCTCCTTCTCCTTCCAGTGTTTGAACCTGACTCAGCTGCTCACCTACTACGGCCTGAGTCCCGACTCGCTCATCTCCCAGAGCCAGTTCACCTACCTGTGTCCTGCCCTGCTCTACCAGATAGATAGTCGTGTCTGCATTCGCCATTACCACCAGATGGATGTGCAGCAGGAAGCCTTGGAGCCCGTCAGTTCCGGTAAGAGCCAAGCTTTGTATTGATCCAGTCCACTTTGACTGCAAAGACTTCTAAGAGCCCTGTCTAAAGTACTTGAGTCCTCACTCATGGTTTTACTCAGACCCAAATAAGGCTATGACCAGGAGACTGTACTCTATCTCTGTCAGGTTGTTGTTGTGGATTTTCTTATTCCTCTGTTTTTACAGACATGTTTTATAGTGAGAATATGAAGGGCAAGTTGAAGGCTTTTACCTCATTATGCATGTTAGGGGTTTAGGGTTTCAGTCCTTGAACTAACCATTGTTCTGCATAAATAAATTGCATGCCAGCATCAGTCACTTTTTTCAGCAACACATTTTTCCTGTGATGTTTGTGTCCAGTTGTTTGTAGTTTTCCCCCCGCTTAGTTTAGATTGGAAGGCACTGCTGGACATTATCCTTTCAGCTTTTTTACACTTCACATGGCCTTTAAAGATCAATAGCCTTCTACACAGCAAAGCAACACACTGTAATGATTAGATATCGCCAGTGTTCAGTCTGGAATAATGGTGTGATCTCCTCACCGATATTGTGCCCAAACAGAGTCACAATGAACTTTGTTTGCACAATGGATCAGGTAGCAGTTCCTTTGAACCCATCAGTAAGTAATCACATTTAGAATACAATCCACCAGGCATGATTGTTTCCTGTAGACCATTGTTTCCTAGTCAGAACCCCATAATACAGTGATATCATCATGACTGTGGGAGTACCTCAGACAGTGACTTTACCTCAAAAAAAAAAAGGAAGAATGAAATAAAACCCTGAGGAGGCGAGATGTTATTGAAACATTAAAATAAGGGTTCTGTTAACAGAACAACCCGTGTATGTATCATAATACATGCTTTACCATACGATATATTGCGATACTGTGAAAAAGGCAATGTATTGGGGTTTTTTAACCTAGTTTTAGGAAAACTGTCATAGTATAAATAACTCACCAACATATGCATAAAATCCAAGTAAAATGCAGTCAAAACATTTATGACAGTCCCTCAAACATCCAACATCATAGCACTACTTTTTGTACAATCTGAGCATCTTGTTCTGCCACAAATCTTTGGAAACTATTAATTAAAATAAAATGTGTAGAAAAAATGTCATCACAATACTCAAACGTATCAATATTTTCTCACACCCCTGTAGAGTAACTTTTTCAGAATCAGAAGCTGTTTATTGCCAAGTACGTTACACATACAAGGCATTTGGCTAGGTGGTCTATCGGTGCGTAACAGTAAACAGTAGACGGGGCAAGTATAAGACATTTAAAAATGAAAATGTACAATACAATGTGTTAACAAATATCCAAATAACAGTAATATAAGTAAACTTGTATTGTGGTAAGAATTTGGTGAATTAAAGTGAAAAAATGTCATCTGTAAATTACTGTCTTATCTGGTGCCTGCAGCCAGATCTTTATAAGCAGGAAACCACAGGGACATCACAATAAATTATTGGGTTTATAATGTGATGCTATCAGGATCTATAACTTGGAGCTACTCTCTTGGGTAGGAGTGGCAGACCTGAATAATAGAACGTTTATTGAAATAATCAAGACATACTTTATAGTGATAATAACTGAAGTGAACCGGGAATTGTAACAATAATCCTGTGAGTATCCCCACTGTTTTTTTTTCTCATTTTTAGTAGTACATTGATAGGTCAGGGTTTTTTCTTCTCATTTTCTGCCATCCAGAGCAGCAGTGAACACTCACCAGAGCGTAACATGCACACTGATATTAGTTTAAAGTACAAACAAACAGGATATTGAAAGTCTGTTCAAGCTAAGTTATTGGAGGGCACATCTCTCAGACCGGATGAGTCTTGCTACAACACTTTGACATTTATTTACAGATGAGGTCAGCTTACTGCCTTATGACTTTTAGATGTGAGACAGCAGGATTAGCTATTGAGATTTACAGTCTTACAAAACACTGGCACGGTCTCATAATAAAAGAGGTGTTTTTCCTGTTTGTTGTTAACCGCACTCTTCGATCTTGATAACGCTGCATCGAGTATGAAACCACACACGACCAAGGACTTATCTGTGTACAACTGCTTTGTTTTACATTTGTCATACTCTGTAAAGTTTCTCCAAACTGTCAGGAAATCGTACTTCTTGCTTACATTTGTACACACACTGGAAACGGCTAAATGCAACCACTCTACAGGAGCAGTCTGCAACTAAATGATATAGACTATTCATGGGCACGTTCAGAGGCAGAGCGACAACACAGGGTCACTCTTAGGCTACGTCCACATTAACCTGTTTTCACTCGTTTTCAAATGAAAACGGGGTTTTAAGATCTCCGTCCACACATCGTTTCAGCATCGTTTTCGAAATTATGTGCGTCCAGACTTGCTCCCCTGAAAACGAATATCACGTGACTATTCACGTACACTGAGCATGCGCGTGCCGGTGTAAACAGGAAGTACATTGGTTGCTTGGTTACAGATAATACCATTACACTACTCTTGATACTCGTCGTGCTTGATACTCAAGAACTTCCTCTAAAATCTTCCTCCATGAACTCAAGCTTAGTTACAACACTGCAGGTCTAACTCTATCTCTCCCACACAGACAGCACATGTACTTTAAATGAACAGTTATTAAACGAAGTTTACTAGATTATGGGTCCATACATTTGGTCAACACAAGTCCGTCAGAAGTCCGTTCCGTAGGGCTGATAAGGCCGTGGGACACGCCGCTCGCTAATCGCTCCATAACAGGTGATTCCAGCTGACGCCAAAGACCACTAACCCCCTCTGGGTTGCCATGGGTCACCTGTGCTCCCCTGGGTCCTACATGTTTGAACATCTATGTACAAACATTTGTAACAAATACCACATTATCCATGTTCAATTAACCTGGTAGGCGATCGTTTTCAAACTTATCCGTCCTCGGGAGAGTTTTCAAACGTCGTTTTCGGTGCCCTAAAACGCTGTGTAGTGTGGACACTCGGTGCAAACGGAGAAAAAGATATGCGGATTCATTTGAAAACGGGTTAGTGTGGACATGGCCTTACTCACCCAGCTTTTTCTTGGCTGGTCTTGCACTCAATCTGCAAACCGATATGTGGAACACCCACATTTCCATTTTGTCCCATAAGGTCAACTGCAGTTAAATGCATCCAGCTCCAGAGGAAAATGTGAATGGCATGGAGAAAAAAAACACCAGCCACTCTTGGTTCTAACAGCCAGGACCGTGAATGACCTTCTGTGGACTTCACATATCTGACGGAGCGATTGTTTCCTGTATTAACCATATAATTGATGAAGAAAAGATGCTGGCTATATTTAGATGTGATGGCGGATGCAGGAAGTCTTTAGCATAATTATGAATTGATTGATACTTTCGGTCAATCTCAAGTCCCCGTGAGCATAATGCATAGCTAATGGCCATCAGTGGGAGTTGATAGGCGGTGAATGTATTTTGAAAGCTGTGGAAAAGTCTGAAAGGCATGTCACCTTGTGTCTGGGGCCATATTCTCTGGGAGAAAGTTTATTTTCGAATGAACAGGCGGACAATTTACCATATCCAATCTGGCTCTTAATAGAGCAGCCCACATTATGTGATTGACACTCAGAATTAGAATAATTCACTCACCTTACTGCAGCACTTTTCTATGACAATGAGTGCCCTTTGTTATTACATAATTGCAGCCGCCACGGCAGCAAACGAGTGGCCCTATCGTGTATGAAACTACAAAAGAGACATTTTTCTCGTAGGAATCTCTTTTCTTTCAGTTTGTGTTCCAAAACCCCCGAATTAATGATGTTTAAAAAGAAAAGTCAGAAAGAGACTGAGAGACCAGCTATAAAGAATAAAGGTCAGTGTAAAGCCCTGTTCTGGGACCTTGCAGTGTTTGGCAGTTTATGAGAATGTAAAATATAAAATTGCGTTGTTTTGTAAAGTTAATGAGTTACAGGTTGTGAAATAAAGGTCATAGAGCCATAAAAGCAGGCTGTAAATCAAACGAGGGCCAGTAATCAAAGTTTCTGCACACAAAACCGGCAAACAATAGAGAAGGCTGCTTTTGTAAATCTCTAGGAACAGAGATGTGTGGCCCCCTGGAATGAAAATGCACTGTAGATAGTTAAGACAATCAATCTGACCATGCTGCGTTTACAACTGGCACAGTTGTTCTCATGTTCGGTATTAAGCCTGCATTGTAATTGGATTTTAGTTTTCCTTTACGTTATGCAAAGTAGGTAGGACATTTGTTTCTGTAAATGACATGGCAAGTTTGGGGTCATAAGATGTTCTGCACAACCTGATTTATTTTTAATTAGAGGTAGAAAGTGACAATTCTATGACCAAAAATGTAATAAATATATACATGTAGCTGCAACAGTTTTTGTGAACACTATAGGACGGAATTAAACTGTCAAAGCAGCGGGTACTGAAGTTCAACCGTGAGATTGGAGGAATTCTCAAACTGTACGCCCTCCTAAATCCTTAATTATTAAACACACACTCCCCTCCGGAGACACCTGTATCACATGTGCCTCAGGCAGCAGTGTGCCACCACTGAAAACAGTCATAAAAATGGTAATGACGACGAGTCGCACAGCACGAACGAGTCAAAAGGGCAGGAATGGCTCCTCATTAGCGGCAAACTAGAGCCGCTAGATTGTCTGCAATTGTGCTCCATGAGTCAACCGAAGGCATCGCCACGCGCCGCGAAGCTACCTCTCGTTTACCTCCCGCCGGCATCCATGGGGGAGCTCGGAAAATTTGTAGCCCGGTTTCTCTACGGTCCCCACTCCCCTCTCTTTTTTGCGCTGTGCCAATTAGGAGAGCCTTAGCGACACTCTGGGCCATTTTTTTCTGAGCCACGGCTCACAGGAGATGCGTAATTGGAGAGAAGACACAGACCAGTGGGTCTCCTTCTACTCTCTCTTCAGTTCCCTCATAACCACCTTCGGTCGCTCCACCGCAACCCCCCCCTTGCACATCTCAAAACAGGACTGCATGAGGGTAATGAGATAGAGAAGTAGATGAGCTGTGTGAGCGTGAAGGACCTGCGGGGTCTGGCTGATGTACAGTTGCCTCTCAGGGTCCCACGTTGTTCCGCTCGATTCGACAAATAAGAAAAAAGTCAACCGTAGCGCGTTTTACTTTTGTAAGGCCCATTGAAAACGGCGGTGACAACAGAAGGAGAAAGTGAGGGTCATTAGAGACATTTTCATCTGTGATGAGGGAATGAATTCAGCCTGTCTAGGTTGTCCCTCCTGATGATGGGGTTCTCTCCACAACATGTACCGTGGATAACCTGGTGCTTCACGCTGGAGCTGCAGCAGATGTTACGTTATTGTTATCAATATGTGGTCTAAAATATTTAAGAGTTATAATAACTGTCTCTCTGACTATAGAGACTGTGGACTATGGGTCATTTTAACGCGGTGAAACGTAGCGGGGACACAGAGTCTGGCAAAACAGTATTATAGCAGTAGTGCCCAAAATAAATGCTCAAAACAACATGTACAAACCTACATGGTGTTTGGTAAAGAATAAAGTGGAGACCACAACTGCTTTTGCTTAAAAAATACAAAGAGATATCACCCAACCTAAATAAATGGCAGACAATACTGCAAATATAATCAACAAAAATACAAACCTAGGATATCTATTTTGTTGATATTTTCTCTGTTGTCTATTTTCTAAGTTCTTGTTCATATCAACAATACTTTTATTTTGCTTGTTGTCAAAACTCATGTTGCATTTACGTGTTGGTGCACTCACTAGTTCACCCCAGGCGGTACCTTGGGGGGTTTGAAAAGTGAAGCCAAGGCGGAAGTGCCTTAAACTTGCATTCTCTCTTATGGCCAGCAGGGCGCGACACCTTATGGTCTCAATCGCTATATCCAAGTATTCTTCAATACAGAAAGATGTTATTTTAGTTAATTATGGTCCCGTTTAGAGTCAATGAAAGATACAGCAATTGAAACATTTTGGTCACCTACAAATGTCTTATTCAGCGTTCAGTTGTACTTCATCCTCTCCTGTCACTTCTGGTTGCAAAAAAACAAGATGACAGCAGACGAAAAACCAAGATGGCGATGGGCAAAATGCCAAACTCTTAGTCCACAAACTTATGGAATACTTCACTGTGACAAGCAATTGAAGCCCTGCCAGGCAGCTGGACTCTCACGATATCATGAGATCACGCAAGAATCACATGATCACATATCACAAGAAAATCCACCTCGTTAGACTTTAACCATTTGTGTCCGACAAGCCTTTGCATGGGACAATAATGGGACTGGCAGCTACACTCGTGGTTTAGGTGTGTGTGAGGTGACACCGAGAGGCGACTGTTCATAATAACAGTGACGGCTCCTGGAGATGTTAACATGGATGCTGCAATAGCAAACAAGTTACATAAGAGCTTGAGAGTATTTCTTCATTGGAAGAAGACCAAAAAACGACACTTAAGGTTTTTGTCAATGGAAAATATGTTTTTCTCTCTTGTCCCAACTGGCTTCGGCAAGAGTTTGATTGACAGATGGTTCATCAAATCACCTGCCAAGTACTTTTCCAAACAGTTTCCAATGACTGCTTCTCAGACAGTTCTGTGTTACAAACCATCTGGCGAGTTTGGTTAATGAGTTCCCCAAGTACAAAAGTTATAAGAGAGCTGTTGGTAATAAAAAAAAAAAAAAAAATGTAATACACTTTATGGTTTAAATTAAAATAGCTCAAAGAGTCCTGAATGAGTATGGTGCTCTGTTGTGGCTTGCACGTTGCATAGTTTAGGGGTCTGTCTTGGGCCTTAATGTGAAAGTTTATCCCAAAATTAAAAATACATATTTTTCCTCTTACCTGTAGGGCTATTTATCCATCTAGGTTGATTTTGTAGTTGCTTAAGTGTTAGACATATTAGCCGTAGACATGTCTTCCTTCTCTCCAATATAAATGAACTATATGGCACTTTGCTTGTGGTTCATCCATAACAATGCATTTGAAAAACTCAACAGCAATGAGTCTTTCCAGAAATCATGACCTGTTTATTCAAGATAATCTCCAGACCTTGCAATGAGCAGAAACATAACTAATGTAGATCGTTCCGTTCAGGACATGGGCCTCACTGAATGGTTGGATGATTATGAAAATGATGAGTCATACGGTAGTCTATGGCCTCCACAGTCACCAGATCTTCACACAATTTAACACTCATGGGAGATTTTGTAGCAATGAACGCCATCATCAAAAGACCCAATGCCACCAGTTTTTCTGTAATAGCTTCAGAGGACGCGTGTGAACCTGCAATGAGGGTCAGGGTTTGAGCAGCAAGCTTCACTGAAGCTAATGAGAAAGTGGCTGTAATCAGCACTTAAGCATCAGGGCCTTCCTCTTCAGTTAAAATATTTCCCCTGGAGGAACTCCAGCCTCCTTTTTAGAGTGAGGAGACGGCTGCCAGGGGGGGAGACATTTTTATTTATTTTTTTCAATGTTTTTTAATCCTACAGCTGGGTAATGGGACAGTAACAGCTTGATTCAGTCTCTCTAAAGAGCACTCTGTCAGGCATAAGGCATGTTTCAGATCATCTCTTCACAAGCGACACCACCTGGGGCCGATTAGATGAGGAGAGGAAGTGTGTCTGCCAGTGTGGTTCTACTGTTATGAGTCATTTTTCCCCTCTGGCTAGATGGCAGCTTCGGTTATTTTGTTTAGATGAATGAAGCTATTTCAGGGCTCAATAGTTTAAAGGGGGGGGACCATGAATAGTCGACTATTCGACAATTCCATCCAAGGAGCCTGATTCGCCCGTCGATATTAGAGTCAAATCGTCACAGTGACGGGAAAATGTGGTTAAGAAAGAGAGGATCATTCATTATATATAAATAACATTAACACAAGGCTGCTGTTTCAAAATGAAAGAATAAATATATTCATCAGAACACTCACATAAGAACGTAGAAGTATCAGAGCGCTAGTTATTTTTTTAATTAATGAAAAATTCTCTAAAATCAGCAGAGGGAGGCACGGAGACAGTTGTTTGACGCCTGCGAGGCCAGCTCTTTGTCAATAGGCAAGGCTTAACCAATCAGATTTGACTATTCAAATTCTTAGTCAGGGACATCCTTAGCGTAATATGATGACAAAATGTACTGGGACATAAGTAATGGTCTAATACTTCCCAGGGTCAAACCCTTTGACCTTGGCAAACAGATCAATTACATTGCATGTTTAAAATAATAATAAACATTAATTACCCGCTTAATCTGTGAGCATCATATATTTTCTTTACCTTTCAGTTTTAAATGTAGAGTTTGCTGTGACATTCCCCTGAAATGCCTCACAGAAGTCAATTGCCTGTAAGATGTGCATTACATGCACACCTTGCTCTACTCCTATAAATGAACGTCAGCCGTGAGGGAGCCAGCGTCGCTTTAGCAAACACGCCGTCAGCTTTGATGTGACATTGAATTTCATACGACATTAAACATTTCGTCCTCTGTGACGAAAGAATCGTGAAGTTTTTGTCTCACTCCGTCTCGCGCTGTTTTGAAATGTGTCCTCGGCTGACAGCTTAAATGATAGTGTACCTTTCTGACTTTTTCCTCTCCTGCTTTACGTCTGCGGCCTTGAATGAAAAATGAGGCGAGTCGGGCTCTGCTGAAATGTCACTTCACATTTTGTTTTGCTTTAGTTATAATGTGTCATCACAAGGACACATGAAGGATAGATTCTTCACATGTGAAGGCGATGGGAAACAATAGCTTCAGCCAGCAGCCACACGATGGTAAAGCTTTGGCTGTAAGTGTTCTTTTAACGGACAGACATGTGTAGTAACTCGTCTTTGTCTGTCCCCCCCTTCTCCAGCGTGGGTGTGGCTGTGGGGGTTCGTGTCCATCACCATCATCAGCCTGCTGTCTCTGCTGGGCGTGGTGCTCGTGCCCATCCTCAAACAGTCCTGCTTCAAGTTCCTGCTCACCTTCCTGGTGGCGTTGGCAGTGGGCACGCTCAGTGGAGACGCTCTCCTTCATCTGCTGCCTCATGTGAGTACGCTACAGACAGCCACCATGTGTGCACAGTGGATTAAAAACACGGTTTGTAGAGCAGCCGTTTATGCTCTTATCACAACCACAGAGATGGATGTCATCAATACATTTGGGAGAACTATTTGTATGACAAAAATCAGGGTTGGTATTTATAAAACTCCAAAGAAATAGTATTTTTTTAGCCAATTGTAGGTAAAAAAGGTTTTGAATAAAGTAGCTAAAAATAACTTTTAAAAACGTCTTAGTGTGATTCTTCCGTGCCGACTGTTGTAAAATACGGCTTCATGCACCACCATGTCATAATTAGCTGACTTGCTGTTTTGTGTGTTATTCGTACAAATCTAATGAGTTTAAGACGGCTGTAGCCACCATTTAAAGGGATATTCAACTGCAGAGGCCCTATAAAGGGATCATATGAAAATCAAACAGGGGTCAACATGAAAATAAAAATGTGTCCTTCAAAAGTTTAATGGCGGGTTTATATATTCAGTTATGATACTGTTTCATTGTCTTTAAAATCCTCTGAAATATTTTATTTCACAGCTCAGCTTATATAGTTATTGCACTTTTAATGATTGATGTAAAACTATATGTAAATAAGTAGGGTCACTAAAATGAACAAACATTTAATTTCATGTCATGAAGTTTTTTATGTATGGCAAGTGTGGGACAGACACATTTAGCAAAATTTAGCAAATATGAAAAGTGTGTCTCTGCTGCCTCTGCTGGTCTCTCCTTACTGGAACTCTCTTCAGACCAAGCCTTATTCTTGTTTGTCACTAAACATCCGTTAGACATTTTCTACAGTGTCCCACTTCATTTTGGAGTCCTACTCTTTTGATGGGCAGTAGTGGCCGCTGACCTCGTCCTAGATATTCAATTTTTTTTGGCACTACGTGTCTAACGCACCGAGTCAACCTGTGTGCAGTCAGTCACACGATGTGTTGTCGGTGGTCATCAACCATCCTCGCTCTAGTCTTCTTCTCTCTCAACAGTAAGTCTTCAGGGACTGGATCCGTGTGACTCTTGGAAATGAAATCTATGTGCTGACAAATGTGTGATTTCCCCCCCCCCCGCCTCGACTCACTCCCATCCCTCTCTGTCCCTCTCCTCCACCACAGGCTCAAGGGCAGCATGACCACGGCGAGCACGGGACGAGTGAGGAAACTGATATGGCAACAAAGTTTGACGGAGTGTGGAAGGGCTTAACGGCGCTGGCCGGCATCTACCTGCTCTTCATCATCGAACACTGCATCGGCATGTTTAAGCACTACAAAGACCACAGGGTGAGATAAGCAGCCGCAGACGATGGGCTGCGCTGAGCCTTGCTGTTCTCAGACACTTCATTCTCACAAAAATCCAATTTCCGTGGACAGAGCATTGACTTGTGTCTCTGCTGCTCACAGGGCATGAAGAAGGCGAACGAGGACGGCAAGATCGGCAGGAAGTTGTCCGACCACAAATTAAACCGGCGCTCGGACGCAGAGTGGCTGCACCTGAAGCCGCTCACCGAAGGTAAGGAGGGTCACGCAGTGTTCACAAGAGCTCCCTCGCCTTTATCAGCGTCTAAACAGCGCTTCATCAGCTGTAACGTCTCCTCCATCCTCCAGACCCCGACAGCACCGCCGTCTCCTGCGACAACGGTCACAACGACACGCAGCTCTCGGAGCTCCGGCCGCCCGACTCTCCCACCAACAAGACGCCGCTGGCACCCGCAGACCCCCAACCAGACCAGCCGTCGCACACCAAGGAGAACGGACGCAAGGTCAAGCATCACGGACACTCGCACGGCCACTCCCACGGTGGGAACTGCCACTCCGACCAGGAGATGAAGGATGCGGGTATAGCCAGCATCGCCTGGATGGTCATCATGGGCGACGGCATGCATAACTTCAGTGACGGCCTGGCTATCGGTAAGAGGTTCTGGTGCTTATTTTTTTAGATGAATAAGTCAGGAATCCCTGTTACTCCACTAATGTTTGACAAACCTTTCTTAGCTAAATGTCACTTACTAATAAAATTCTCAAGTAAGCTTTCAGCCTCATTCAGCGGCCTTCCACAACTGCTGTGTTGGGTTTATGTGCTTGGCTTCTGTTTCCACTCTTTATGCTAAGCTAATTGGCGCTAGCTTCACATGTAGTGTAACAGACATTGGAGTGGCATCAATCTTTAATCTTTCAGCTCGACAGAGAGCAGGAATGTTTCCCCCTTCATGACATTTCCTGACCTTGTTCTCTCTACAGGCGCAGCATTCAGTGCAAACCTGACGGGAGGCATCAGTACGTCAGTGGCTGTTTTCTGCCATGAATTACCTCATGAACTCGGTAAGTGGAGTCCAACACATTGTCTGATTGCACACTAGACACACTTCATTTATTCAACGGTTAGAACAAAGACGCTTTGTTGAGGCGTTGCAAGTTAGCTCACGTAATGATGAACCAGTGTCTAACGCTCTGCCTGGCACCAAACAGCTCTTCTTCTTACTTGCACTAGAACTTTGATCCGAGGGAGTCTCGCGTCCCCCCTTCGGTCCCTCGGAACTTGTTAAAAAACCCGGCGGTGTCAATAACCATCACTCTTCTTCTCACACCAGAAGAATGTACTTTTCCCTCTGATTAATGGCTGTTTTTTCCTCTGACAGCGGCGAAATGGCCTGTCAACGTGTCCTGTCAGTGAGGATGATGTACCGCGCCTGGCACACGTCGTTCAATACAGTGAGGCTCAAAAGGCGCCACAGCTGCCGGTGCGTTCATTTGCATTCGAATCTGTTTCCTCCGAGGACCCATTTGATTCAGTTTGACTCAGCGGCGGTGAACATTTTTGTTCTCGGTAGTTTTTTTTTGTTTTTTTTACTCCACGGTGCTCTCCTCTGCCTGTTTGTTTATAGTGAGATGGAGAGGTGGGTGAAAAAGACGGACAATGGGGGCCCACGCGTAGCACATCAGTGTTTATGATGTGTGTGGTCGTGGAGAAGTTTCCATGCCTCGTTTGTGTGCTTGATGATTAGAGTGTCATCAGCTGAATAAAAGCCTAGACGTCTGTCTGCCTGCTCCCCCTGGTGTCGACCAGCAGCATCCTCTCTGTTCTTGTCGTGTTCAGGGGGAATTAAAAAAAAGAGGATCATCTGCCTCTGGTAAAAGCATCCGAATGAGGAAGAGGAGTGTGAAACACATCTGGGTTTAACTGAAACTGCAAACCGCCTGCTTAAAAGACTGATGTTTAACATTTAGCTGCAGTCACTGGCTGTCAACTGCGAGGGCTTCGGGATCGCACAGAGGAGCTTTGATTCTGGTCCAACATTTTTTGTCTCCGTTTCGACTCAGTCGCACTCAAGTTTTCCAGATGGTTGGCTGCTCCTGTCTCAAGCGGCACGTGGAGATTTGTGAGATCAGTCTCTCTCTCTCTCTTCCCCCGTGTTATTTTTCGCATTTCGTGATTACTCGGTGCTCCGCTCTTCGGCAGCACTCGCCGCCGGGCCTTCACCCCCGTAGGGCCAGCTCGTCAGACAAGCCCAGCAGTTTGACAAGTGCACCATCTCAGCTCCTCCTCAACACAAAAGCCTCCGCCCGCCAGGCAGCTGGATGGCAAAGATGATGATTACGAGGGTTCTTTAACCACCCAGAGTGAAGCTAATTGGCAGTGATGGGTGTGTTAATTGCGGCGGGCGTGTCCGACTGTCGGATGGATTGGAAGCAGGGAGGCAGGAAACGCCGGAGCAAGAAAAAAAGGCCATTGAAGTGAGCCGTGCGTGGACTGTTTCTCTTTAACTTCGCCCTCCCCTGCGCCTCCACACTTTTTCTCCGGGTTTGATTGATGGATGAGAGCAGAGTGGTAATATATTCATTGAGGTAATTAGCAAGGAAAAGAGGCCGCTTGTTACACGGTGCAGGAAATGTAGGCCACCCCCTTCTCAGTATTCATCCCTCTCTCCAAATCCAGGGCGTTTCCGCTGAGACTTGGGCCTCTTCCCGCATTTGGCCCCGGCAATGATTGAAGAGGGTAGAGAGGCTACGGCGTGCATGTGTAATCACAAGCGTATCAGAAGGGAGTTAAGGGCATATTTCTTAGGAGAGAGCGGCTCCTGGTCTGTTTTTTTCCCCACCTGCTCGAAGACAGATAGCGGAGGCAGACGCAGGGAGGGAGTTTCGCTTTGAACGCGCAACCTCGTCACAGAAAGGCGGAGGCAGAATAGACTGTGAAAAAAAAAGGATTAAAAACCAAACACGGCCTGACAAGCGTCGACCTATTCACCGAGGGGGTTTTTATGCGCTGCAAAGTGCGCGTCACTTTGAAGATGCGTAAACAGGAATCGGACACACGGCTGTCACTGCCTTACTCTTACTTGTTACTTTAACCTTTCATAAACAACTTGTGAACGAACAGAAACGCTCAAGACACAGAGGCTGGGTACCCGAGTGTCAGAATAAGAGACGCGTGCGTCGGAATCGCTTTAATGGCGTTTAAATAAGTGTGTGTGTGCGTGTGTGTGTGTGTCTCCTCTGGCTGACAGGTGACTTTGCGGTGCTGCTGAAAGCCGGGATGTCAGTGAAGCAGGCCATCTTCTACAACCTGCTGTCCGCCCTCATGGCCTACGTCGGCATGGTGATCGGCACCGCTGTGGGCCAGTACACACACAGTGTCACCAGCTGGATCTTCGCCATCACGGCTGGCATGTTCCTTTACGTGGCTCTGGTGGATATGGTGAGTTGGAACGCTGCGCTCGACAGGCCCCAGAGCGATAATTGTCTCTCCCCCTCCAACAACATCAGCTAAACTACCACTGACTCCTCTCCCGCTCTGCAATGCTAATTTCTAGGAAGTCAGTCTCTGATCCCAACTGGTCGCTTTGTCTCTTTCACAGCTGCCAGAAATGCTCCACGGGGACAGCGAGGACCACAAGCGCTGCCAGCTGGGACACTTTGTCCTGCAGAACATGGGCTTGCTGACCGGGTTCGGCATCATGCTGCTCATCGCCATCTTCGAGGACCGCATCGTTTTTAATTTTGGCTTTTAGTGGAGGAGAGCCGGGGGGTGAAGGAGGGGAGAGCTGGATGTATCAGTATCGGTCCTCTCGGCCTTAACATGCTTCGTTTTCCCGACACACCGGCCCAGTCTTGCATGCGGTGTGGGTCTTGTTCATGGCCAGTGCCTCCATTCCAAACATGCAGCGGTAGCTTATGCATATCTCATGTTTCTGCCAGTGATGTGTTTACACTCTGCCTCTCCATTACCAGCTCCCAAACCCCGAAAGGAGAGAGAGAGAGAGAGAGAAAGAGAGAGAGAGACTACACACCAACCAGAGAACACCTCCTCTGCTCTGAACCACTAAGCTCCATCTAAAGAAAAAAAAAAAAAAAAAGAAGAGCTGCAGACAGTAAGGTGGTTCAGGAAGCGTGTTCCTGTCACGGCCCGGCAGCTCACCGCCTATGCACCACCATCATCATCATCATCATCATCACCTGTTGTTAGTGTGTTGTCGGCGTACGCCTCCCCTCCTCCTCCTCCTCATCTCGTCTCCATCCTGTGCTGTGTCCCGTCATCCATGCTTCGTACATCTGTGGTGCGCGCTCCATCCATCATCAACTCCTGATGTCATCATGCTGTGAATGAAAAAACACCTCATGTCTCTCTGTGCCAAGCCCTGGCCACTGGAGCAGCACTGACGGAGCGCTCACTTTAGCTAGCTACTTCCAGAATTAGCCATTTAGCTTCACATTCAAAATGTCTTGAAAGCTTCAAGCTTCAGTGTCAAAACAGTCAAGTGTGCCCCTTGATTTTTCCTAGTAGATCTATTTTTTTTTTTGCTGCAACTTTCACCATTTGTCACTTTAAAGTGTTTTTTTTTATTGTCTAATTCCATGGGATTATTAAACCCTTGTAGTTCATAGTGTTAGCTAACACAGCTGCCAAAGCCTTTACAAATTAGAATTTAAGACATTCATGTTTTTGTTAAGAAACTAAACGTCACAAATGTCAGACCAATTTCTTTTTTTAATGGTTTGGCTATCTGTAGCCGTTGGAACTTTATTGTTAGGCCTTTACGTTGTATCTTTCTTTATCAGAATCAGCAGCTACAAAATGTGAATTCAGAGAAACCAACTGTGTTGTAGTTTGTAGTTGTAGCCTTTTTGAGTTCTTAAAAGGTGCTTATTCCAATCGGACCACCCTGCAGTGGACATTTCATTACAGTAGGAAGTTGAGTGTCACACTATTGCAGACTTCTTTTTTGATGAACTCTAAATACACAGGGTCTTTATAGCTTCAGTAGTCGAGCAGCAAATATCTATGTTTTGTTGCTGCAAAAAAATAGATTTGAAAGTAGTTTTGTCGATGAATGAACTTCCTGACAGTCTGAGACGGATCAAACAGAAGACGGTTCTCTTGTTTACCCTGAGTTATTAAGCCGTAGGACAAAGAGGGTACATTATCAACAGTCTGCTGACTGTGCCAAAACTGGCCCAAGTGTGGCTTTTCAGTGGCTGGCGCTTGACAACCCCCCCCCCTCCCCCTCACTCCATACATTCCATTGGCCGTCCTGCGGCTCACCTGCTTAGCTAGCTAGCCTGGCTTCAGCTGCTAGAGCACACAGCTAATGTGTGTGGCTTCATTTATCCTGTCACTGTGTGACATCCATCATCTTATGTCTCAACTGGCTGTAAGTCATCGTCGGTCACATTGAAGTCGTGTTATTGATCATGTCATGCATGGAGCATGAGTGAAAACGGTACAGACGCTGTGTTGAGTGTACATTTGATTTCATTCTTTGTACTGCAAAGTTAAACTACGAGCAGCCTTTGTTACTTTTTAAATGAACCGCGTGAAGAGCCTGAGGAATTCCTTGGGGCGTAGTGTGACTGCTGTTCTGAGCCTTTTTTGTTGTTGTTGATGCAGGTGTGAGATCACATGACTTATCTGCATCACTTACTTACTTAAAATTATATCTTTTTACAGGCATTTTATTATTTCATCTTATGTTCAACGGGATCTAAATGTACTTTCATTCTGTTCCAACACCAAGTAAAGTTCATAGTTTGAAATTTGACTATTTGATATTTATCTGGTATTTTTCTACAAAATTCATTTTTATTGTGTTTTTGTATTTTTAAAGAGATAAGGGGTCCCTATTTTTCTGATTTTCTTTGAGTTTCTGTATTTCTTTTCTAATTAAAATCCAAACGGTACTGTCAGGCGTGCGATAAGCTAGTGACACTACGCCCCAAAGTTTCTTCACTGAAAAACATTGTCTGAAAATGAAGGTCGATGATTGTTTTCATACTTGCTTTTCTTGTATGTTTGTTTAGTAATCGGGATATAAAATGCAAAGTGTGACATTCTTGCTGTTTGCCTATCTGTGCATTCTCCCCATCACGGAAGGAAAATAAACTCTGAAAAGAACTCTGACGGTTCTGGCGTGATGTTACAGAGACAGCTTGTGTTCGGCTCCAGAACCACAACAGCGTAACGCGCATCAGTAACACTCACTCTGCTGCTCTCAGCAGGTTTAGCAAAGCCGGTTTTCACAGAAACACAAAGGCTCAGTGAACAACGCATACATTTAGAAACGACATGCATGTGGGAGGTGCGGCTGAGTATTTCTGCCATCAGCCTTCAAGCTTCAGCTCAAGCTCAATTATCAGTATTAGTATTATATTATTATCAGTAATCTGGCTACTGTAACGTTACGTGGGCATTACTGTTGCAGTCCACTAATAATGTATCTTGACCTCACACAAATCAAAACTCGTACTCTAAATGGTATTCTCTTTGAAATAAAAAATTAAATCTTAATGAATATCCGAAGGGAAAATCCTGAAGTTTAATATGGCCGCCATCCACTATAAAGAGACAATAACTATTTAATATTAGAAAGGGTTACGGTCAGCGATGAGCAGTATCTCTGTTACTTGTATTTGAAATACAATTACTTTTGACTATTTTGCAATTGGTATTTGCCGGGGCTAAAACAAATATTCATAGCAAGATACTTTGGAGTATTTTCAAAATACTTTCCCTATGATTCATAAAACCTAAAAAAAATATGAATGATACACTTGGTCAGAGTCACACACATTGATTTTTTTTATCCCACACTACTTACAGTATTTCCATAATCAAGTTAATCTTTGAAGTCCTCCCCTCCCTAAAGCTAGCCAGCTCGTACTTCCTGCCTCAACCGGTGCAGCGGCCTGTCCCTCAAGGAAACATTTGAACTGAACTGCAACTAAAATCTGGGTAGAATAAGACCAGACCAATCATGTGACCATAAGAAATTAATTTACATACTGTATGGTATGTTGTTTTGCTTCAAGGTAGGCTTATACGTTCACTGAAATATAGCCAAAACGGCGTTTGTGGCCAGCAAAACACACATCAGTAGATTTTCAAAACTTTCCCCTTCCTACAATTCCTTGGGACATATTTTCTCTCCTGTGTAAGTTCTATTCCTTCAAAACGATACTCTGTTACCTAATTCTTAAAATCATCACTGTTGTAGATTTGTATGTACTGCGTAAAAGAGAGAGAGAGTGTTGGTTCTCATTCTTGTTTAATGACATGTCGGTGCATGTGTGCGAGACCAACGGAGACCAACGGAGACTAGGAGCTGAGCTGGCAGAGCAGCGCCACCCCTCGTCTGATCCAGTGTTCAGCCGGCACGTCGGAGTTGAGCGTCATGGCGATGACATAATTGGTGGAGTGGCCCGTGGTGGACAGGGTGCCGCGCCGCTCGCTGGTCTTGTAGACGGGCACCACGTAGCACATCCTCTGTGGGATGTCCTGGCGCTTGAGAGGCTTCAGCCACATCTGACGGGAGAGAGAGAAGAACGGTGAGGCAGACCGGATCAAACAACAAGATTTTAAAGTTTAAACTGGGCGATGTTTTCCATCAAAAACATTTGATTAGTGGAATAATTAAACCATCAAATGAAATTCTGTATGCCTCTTCTGACAAAAAGCAAATTGAACAGTCTTGATTATATGAAAGATGCATCATGATGAGCGTGGTCAAAGAAGCAAAGAGATCAGATTGTATTTTAGGTTCAAAGGTCAGGACATGAACACAATGGAAATGAACCTGGATCCAAACATTAACTCACAAATTTGAAACTCTGGGGATGTAAACTTATAAAACAATAGCATTCAGAAGGAAGCGTCCCCTTGGGCTATTAAGAAGTCTCGGTTATGCAAAAAAGGGATAAACTGGGCCGCTCAAAAAAACATCTTAAAAAACAAAACAAAAAACAGTTTGTTGAGTTGCAGCCAGAAAAGTACTCATCTGGTTCCATAAGCAGCTCTTCTGTGAAGATTTGCATTTCAAAGCCGGCCTGTGTTGTGATTTTCTCCATCCCACATATAATAAGCACATTTTTAATTAAGCTCCGCTCTTGTCAAAAACTGATTCTGTTAATAACTTGCCCTGAAATGTCTGAATATTAAAAAAAAAACAACTCAGTGTTGTGCATTATTCATAAGCACTGAATGCATTGTGAAGAAGAGAGAACAGAGGGAAAATAAAAATAAATAAAAGGAGAGTAAACTTGGATCAGCCCTCGCTCTCTGCCACTGGCACTCCGTTCCATCACTCTGTCAGTCGGCTTTCATATACCATATCAAGCTCTGTTAATTAATAAAAAGAAGAGCAAAGGAGCTCGGCTTCCTGCAGGCACAATGTAAAACAGAAAGTGCTGAAGCTGCTGCTCTGTATTGCATCCAGAGAACAAGGAGCTGTGAAAAAATCCTCCTGGGTAGAGCTGCAGCTACAGTTATGGTGGTGGTTGTTCAAGTTCTCCTCGGAGACTCACAATATTGGGCTCTGATTTTATTTCTTTTTTAAATCGTAGGAGTTTACAAGCTGAATAATAACGAAATCTGCCACATTTTTAGAATTTGATTTCGTAAACAGATATTATCTTTTCTCTCTTGTGACACAGAGAGATCCACAGGAGCAGAATCAATAAACCCCCTCAAACTTTATGTAAGATTATGTTATGCAATAAGATTGTTTTCTTTCTTTTGATTTGGAAACATCAGGTTCTAAAAAGTGAAGCCAATGTGGAAGTGCCTTGAACTTGCATTCTTTCTAATGGCCATTAGGGGGCGACTCCTCTGGTTGCAAAAATAAGTCCAACTGTATAGAAGTCTATGAGAAAAGGACCCTACTTCTCACTTGATTCATTAGTTAAGTAAACATTGTGAACATGAGTTTATGATCTCAGACGGCGTTGCCTGGTCTGGGAGTTGTCCGTGTGTTTTCAGTTTATGAAATTTAATTGTTGCATTTTTTGGTCGCCTAAAAATGACTTATTCAACGTCGGTTGTACTTTCCTCCAATCTCTAGTGCCAAGGGTCCTGATTTTTTTTCCTATATTTGTCAGATAATTTAAATTGTAATGATAAAATGATCATTTCAACAACAAAAAAAAGTTTTTGAAGAAGATTACCAAGCCTAGCTTAAACTGTAACTAAAATCTGGTTTATTTGGCATAAAGTCGGCTGAACAAGCCTGTGTACATAAACACTTAAGGGAGGTAGGACTACGACTCCCTTGGTATGTGTCAGCAACAAAGATCCAATCACAGACCATCCAATTTCACAATTGTCAGCTTAAATCAATTGCCTGTCAATGTCTGGGTCAGTTTTGCATGAAGTGAGCAACTTTGGCACCATGTTATTGGAACAACTGCAATGACAAAGTGTTTTGATTTGCAAAAAAATGCAAAAGGATCCCAGGATCGAACCTCTGATCTTTCAATCAATGGACAACCCGCCCTAGCTCCACAGCCATCCCATCTTCAAATCAATATCTGTGTACAGTATCTGTGTGTGTGTGCCTCACTCACCACAGGCATGGGGTCGTGCAGCACTTTGGGGTACGACTCAGCAAGAAGTTTGGTCTTCCTGTCCCAGCGGGCCCCATCCAGATACAGGCCTCTAATGTACACACCTGAGTGTCACACACACAAACAGAGACAATTCAGAAGGACAAGAGGAGTTGTTAGTGTTCCTATGATATTAAAACTTTCCATAACCTCCAGTTATGTAGGAACCCTGTGACTATGATGCATGTCGGCTCTTTAAGCACCCGTAAAGCTTTACGAACCAAGCTGAACTGACCTCTGTGCTGTAACACCGTCTTTTAATAAAGCTTGTGAGCTCTCCTTATAGGGTGGGAAAAGAAGGTGAGATTCAGAGATAACTGAAGGTCGGCATCCCGTCTGTGTCTCACGCCCAAATGCACAAACACACTGGCGGATTTGTAGCTCGGCAGCGTTGGCTGTGTTGGTGAGACGGGGCCCCAGCTGGGTTCTGATTGAGGGTGAGGCTTTATGTGTCTTAGAATCTCACAGCAGAGCTGGAGGCACAGCGAGGGGCTGACGCAGGGCTGCATGTATAAGGGAGAGGCAGGGAGGCTTTGACTTACTTTAGCTCTTTACTCTGCCTCTTATATATACAGCCGGTTTCATCTGTTTGTGTCGTCTCTTTCATCCTCTGCTTATGTTCTTTGTATTTCACTCTCTGCTTCTCCCCTTGTAGCTTCTTTAATTTCTTTTTTTCTCCACTGCTCTCTACCTTTCTGGCGTCTTTTCTCTGCCTTCATTAAACTGATGGATGGTTTGTTGAATAGAGGCATTTTATCCTATCAAAGGCCATTCTAATATCATCCTTCCATCTCTCTAAAAACACCCTTTTCTCCCCCCCTATCTCATTAACCCCGTTAGTATCCTACCATCCTCTGGAGCCCGTTTGTGTTGTTTCTCGTCCAGGACCTCGAAGTCGAAGCCGAGCAAGTCAATAGGGACGGTGTGTTTCCTGGCATAGTTCTGCTGGCTGCCTGTGAGGAAGGCCTGGGTGAAGAAGAATCCTGATACCCAGAATACAGCAGGAGTACCCTTTTCGTACCAGTCCTGAAAACACAGCAGGACAGAAAGGAGAGGGACATTTACAAACGAAGAGGACGGGTTGAGATGGTAGAGACAACTACAGCACAATACCATACGGTCCAGCATAAAGTTCAGTTGATTAATCAACCAAATATTTTACAGTTCTACCTGACCAGCTCCATTAGGTTAAGGCTCGCAAAACAAGAAAAGATGTCTGATCTGAGGTCAATGCAGCACACAAATTGTAACGTCAAAAGAAAACTGATCACAAAACATTTCTTAATCATTCTTAATATCCTTAAACATATCTGCTATTCTTAACATACCAAGAGGGTTGTTTATTGTGTTTCAGTGTCTAGTGGGGACTACAATTTCTGATATTGGTCCAGTAGTGAGCTAGGATCCTGCTGCCGCCGGGCTGCAAGGGAAGTTGCACAACGACAATGTACTGAGGGTTTACTCAAAGTGCCTGTTGTTATCACTGACGGGCTCAGATTGTTATTACTGGTGTCTGACAACATCATGAATAGAACAGGAGTCTCGTTCTGAAACTTATTTGTAGCATAGTGTACAGATGAGGAGCTCATATAAATTGAGTGGGCGTTCAGTCCTTTCCATAAATGTTGTCAGACACTAATGATAACAATCTGAGCCTGTCAGTGGCTAGTATCAGTTACATCGATGATGCGCAACTGCCCTTGCCCAAGAACCAACCAATTTCCAAAATTCTGGTACCCATTAGTCAAGACACAAAACACAAAACATGGGAAAGGAGGGTCCAGGTTGAAAAAAAAAACAAAGCTCCCCTTTAAATCCACATGCTAAAGTATGTGGATTAAAGCAGTCATTCTGCCTAAATCCATTTTCTTGGTTTCTTTTATGAGGTATTTAACATTGTTAATAGCACATGTATTAAACAAAGTTGTGAATTATCGAATGTATAACTCTTGGTAATGGCATGTTAACCTATTCAAGATAAGATTTTTGGGAACATTCATTTATATACAAATTTGGGTCGCGTAGTTTGGGTCACTAGAAAAAAAGTTTGGGAAACAATGTATTAAAGTACCCACTTGCCCACAACCACGCCTTCTTTAAGTTTGTAAAAACAATGTAATGTTGATGATATAGTTCACTTAAGCAAGGACCTGTATAAACTACGTCTCTGCTTACTTACAGTGTTTGTGCTACAGTAAACTGGGCTACACAATGTCTTGGAATTATCAGTCTAGTAAACAAACTGATGTTTTTCTTATTCACTCCCTGAAAAACAACAACCGGTCATATTCCCTGAAATGTCAAGGTATTCTGTTTCTGAAAGCATGCTGCCTCAGATGAGAATCCCGTGACTTTCCAGTTCACCCTGTGGGGAGTCATGGGTGGACGTCTCCGTTGGATAACACACACGCACGCACACACTCTCACACACACACACACACACACACACACACACACACACACACACACACACACACACACACACACACACACACACACACACACACACACACACACACACACACACACACACACACACACACACAGCACATTCTTTTCCCCTCCACTGATCAATGGTGGTCAGGAGGAAAACAGTGTATCTCCTGTGGAAATGAGGAAAACATGTGAACTGATTGTTTACGAGGATGAAGAAGTTCACTCTGCAGACTCACATGATGAGTGTGTGTGTTTTGCTCCATTAAACCTACCAATGAGTGGAAAGCATGACTTAATTTGCCCACCTCCTACTGTATGTGTACACAAGTGGAAAGAAGTGGTCTTGTGTAACTCAAGTGTGACACGGCTTAAAGCAGGGTTTTAGTTCACTGGAGAGGCCACGGTATGCACAGACATGGCTCTTTCATGTGAGCACGGAAGTAGATCTGGAGGCTTGTGGTGGCCCAACACCTTACTAAAATCTATATACGGTATGTGTAGCTTTAATCACAAAGTTTAAGTAACATTAGCCTAATTAAACAACAAAGAATCTGACAGTGGATTACGACGTAGCTTTGTACCATTTAAGCAGTGTTTATATGTTACCATGTCGATATGTATGCACTAATCTGACTATGCAATGAGAGTCATTAAGAGATTAAGGTTTCTACTTTTTACGGTGTAAAGAAAAAGTTATTACATAAACACAATATTTATTTTTTTACTTTGTATTTATGTTCTTCCCCAAATACTTCTTTCATTTTGTCAACATCTGATTTTGAACATTACTGCAGGTGTCTTTACCTGTAAGAACTTGAGTCGCTCCAGGAAGTCATTGACGTAGCTTCCCAGCGGTTTGAGGCTGGGGTAGGACTTCTTCATCCACATGCCGGGGATACGACCCGTCAAGATGCTGCTCACCACCTCCTCCAGCTCTGCAGACATCACCACCAGTCCCTGCACAGCGACACGCACACACACACACACACATGCAAATACACACATTCCGCCAAAAACCCATGATTAACTTCTGCACTACTTGAAAATGTGAAGCTGTTCTAGCTCTTTTCTAACAGTGAATCGAAAATGAGAGAAATTCATACTTGTCACTTAAAAGCCTCTCTGTGGATATAGGTGACAGACAGCCACATAATGGAAACTCCTTATTTTCTCTGCAGGGGGGCCTTTGATACAAGTATGAAAGATGACATGCGCATTCCCCTTCCCGACTCTTTGTGCTCTTTCCACTTCAATCCTGTGAGACTGGTGCATCTCAGGAGGAGAGGAAATGTGTGTGGAGTTTGTTTATCAAATGATATGAAGAGACAAATGCGTGTGCTCAGGCATGTTTTTTTTATTCTTTGAATGTGGTATAATTAGGATATATTCATGCAAATACGTTCAGATGGCGTCCAGTCGTGGTCTTTAGTTGGCAACGCTATGAACTGGATAATTACAGTCCTCTTAGTCTAATGCAGTCCAATTAGAGGCTATGTCTGGCATGTGCAACATCTCCAAACCTCTGGAAATACAAAGTCAGTAATTATTTTGCCTGAGGATGTTAGGGCCTAAGTAGATACTTTCACAGCTCCAAGTGGGTCTCTTGGTGGCAATTTGCAAAAAAAAAGAAACCATGATTGAAATTATATTAGGACAGATGGTAGCTGGAAGATAGCTATATCTGGGAGTCCGCTAATTGTCTAATCGTCGAGAGTCTTAGCTCATCACGCACAGCGGTGGTGTTACTGCCAACTACTTAGGCACCCTCCTATGTGTTTTTTTTTTTTTGTTAAGGATTCAGTGAGAACCACAACACAACAAAGTTTCAAACTCTTCTTTAAGAAATGTGACATCATATACACATTTTTGTCTGTGCCAGTGGCATGGCTCTAGGGAATGCCTTTTAGTTGGTGCTCTGGTTCAGACTGAAATGTTTCAGCAACTGTTGCATTGATTCCCATCAAATCTGGTTCAGACATTTATACTGCAGACATGATGAATAGTAATATCTTTAGTGATCCCCTGAGATTCCCATCAGCCTCAGCTGCACTTTGTCTTTTGTGCTAATTATCATGTTAGCATGCTAAGGATAATGAACGTGGTAAGCATTATATACATTGTCAGCATGTTGACGTCGACATTGGGAGCATGTTAGCATTTGGCTCAAAGTTGTTTTAGCTTAAAGTACAGCCTTAAGTAGTTTCTAGCATGGCTGTAGAATACCTACAGTATGAATACATAATGGCACTGCAGGTACGGAGATACTGTAGCTAGCAGGGTGGGCTCAGTTCCCTTTTATGCTACAGACAATAAGCGTACTTTCTGAGAGAAGGTCAAGAGCACTAGTTTATGATTTTGAGATTTCACTGCCTTGTTCATCCCTGTCTTTCACACGGGGTCAACAACATCTCTATTATGTATCCATTTCAGTTTTTCTACAGCTCATATCTTTACCGAGTGCATACTCCAACAATGGTGCTTATGAGATACGAAACAGAATAACATACTATACATAGATTTTCAGACGGTGGCAGTTCTTCTCTACGTTGGTTCATGACCACTAATTGCCCTAAACTTTCACTGTGAGAGTGTGTCCTTATAATGGAAAATGACGGTTTTAGATTAGTGGATTTGGAGTGTTATGCCGACTGCCTACAGTATTAGTTTTCTGAGGATGCATTACCAGAGTTTCCCCTGTAATCATTCAGCAGAGGTGTGCTTCCTCTGATGAAATATTGCTTTCACTGCACAAAAAATGTGAAATCAATGATGATTCATCAGTCGGCCCTACTGTTATCTGAAACAAACACATTTAGTGTAATTACAGTGCATTTGGCAATGCATCATCCTATAAGTATCCAAACAATAAGGATCCCTACGAATGAGACCAGGATTAAGTCAAAACAAAACAATTCCACGCCTTTACTTCCAGGGTGAATTATCTACCAGCTCCTCCTACATACCTTTATGGCCTTCTGAATGTTGACGCAGGACTCCCGGATGGTGCAGAGCAGGTTGTTGAAGCGGCCCATCTCCTGCGCCAGCACCGTGTTCATGCTCTGATTGTAGCTGGTGGGGAATCGCCTCATCACTGCCTCCAAGTCAAAGTCTGCAGGCAGCTTGCTCAGGATGTCAGCTGCCACATCAAAGACCATGTCATCTGAAGATTTGGCGTCCCCGCCTGAAGAGCGGGACTGATCAGAGACACAGAGCGACAGAGGGACGGATGAGAAGGGAAGGCAGGACTGGTGGCTCGGATTGGCCTGACAGTTCGTCATATTCTCTTGCTGTCTTTGACGTGTCAAATCATGCATTCCCTTTTTAAGGACTCTTTTGCATTGGTGCTATTTTGATCCTGTAAAGATCCTGATGTTAAGAGGTTCTGACTCCTGACTTGACTTTGCTTGTATTTCATCATCTTTGTGCCGGATTGATATAGACGTGTGCTTTAAAAAAAGGACACAAACTGACACAGAATATCATAGTCATATGATATATGACTCTTAATTTGACCTTCCCTTTCTTCATTTGTAGACATTTCTCGGGCTAGCCGACAGCTACCAATGTAACCCTGCTGATGATGATGAGATCCTAGGCATATACTCACTGGAATCCCTCTGTGAACGAACACACAGCTTCACCCACACACATACACACACACAGAGCCTCAGAAGATGGAAGGCTTCGCAACATTTCTCCCAATTTCTCCCACACAGTCTTTTGACACAATCTTATCAACAATTCTAATAATCATTCATGCAGATAATTATTCACTCTAATCTGTGATTCTTCTGCTTTCCTCTCCCCAACTTGCACCATTTACCTATTTGATGCTCAGTCACCAGCCAGCGGTAATGGATAATCATTGGCTAATGGCATTGAGGTTACAGTAGGGGAATGACAAATAGCTGTTTCATTCCATTTGTAGCGTCTCCCTGTTTATCGGTCATTGAGACTGATGGGATCGTATTAGATGCTAATAAAGTCCACACATGACTGAAGCCATTATTAATCTTGTTGAAAGGAGTTTATATGAATTAATGCCAGACTCCATTGAGCTCTAATTTTAACTTGAGGCGACGATACCCGTGGAAATCATTTTATATTTGTTTGTAGCAAGCCAGGTCTGTGTACACCGACATATGTGCACTGTATATCTATAGCTTAACGAGATTATAGAGATTTAACCAGAGGGGTTAATAAGTAAAGGATGCAAATAGAGTATGTGTTCACGTATGACACTCTGCTCTTGTTCTGTATGTAGATCACTCGCACCTTTTTAGTATCAAGTTTAATTCCCACAGGAATTTATGCACCTGTGCTAAGTGAGAGGCACTGCTCTGTATCTTTAAATGAATTAATGGTTCAGGGAGGGCTAAATAAACACACCTTCCCACTTTGCAGGAGAAGCCGTGCTTCTGTCGTCTTCAAGTAGGTCTTGTTGCGAAATCTCTTAGATTAGATTTGCAGCAAACGTTGACTGGAGTCAGGAAGTGGAACGATATAATCCTCAACAAGCTAGCCTAGTCTAACTCCACAGAGCTGAGATATAATGATGTGGGATCACAGAGCTCCGCCAACGCCACTCTGAGTCATACTGTGCCATAGGAAGACAAGGGATTTTATTGTTTTGTTTTCTTTGACAACCCTCTCTACAAACAACTGAAATATTTATTCATATGTTTTCTCTTGAATTAATGCTGCATAGTGCGTTTTATGTGGGGAGATAAAATATTTAATGCTGGCAAGGACACTTATAAAAGACGGTGGAAACTCAAGGGAAGCATATTATTATATTATTGTATTATTAACATATTGTTGCATTAACATATTTATGTGAGACTGTAATTCAGTGTCTAGGTACATGTGTTTTAATGTGTTTACTCTAGTCCGTCTCTAGTTGTTTTGTGTGCATGTGTATGGTGGTACATTTGCTGGGTGAGTGTTTGCATGCTGTTTACTACTTGAAAATCTACCAGCTGAGCAGTGACATTCCAACTGAGCATCTGGGAGGTTGGCCCAGAGGTGGCGCATCGGTTTCGGAAGCGACTCAGAGCTGCTGGCACTAAAAGATCAGTGCACCCTTTATTTTATGTCACCTGTACCCATGCCAGGCCACAGTGCTTTTTTTTCTTTCTTGCCCAGTTTTATGGTCATAATCCTCCAGGTCATTTAATGGCATAATAATGACTTCAGGATCGAATTGTATCTTGGAATCGGGGCCCCCTGTGTTTGTTATTCTTATAAAAGCATTAAAAAGAAATCTTAGCAGTAAACTTTATATTCAGATGTTGCAATGAGTTACAGGAACTACTTTACAAGTGTTAGTACAAAACCTCAAAAGTAATGCTCTACTAGTTTGTGTTTCACATGTTCAGATGGATTTACCTGTGTGAGCAAGATGCTGTTAAACAGTAGTTGCGTCTCAGACTGATCCTTGGTGATATCTGCATTGGCGTTCATGCCAAAAATCTCAGGCGACGGGTTGAGCGGCAGCGCCTTGGTGTATTCTATGTATCTATTGTACTGCAACCCGGGATGCCGAAAAACAGAGGGAGAGGAGTGGAGTGAAGAGAGAGGACAATTTTTTACGCAACATCAGGAAACATCTCGAGTAATAACACTCATTGAAAAACAAGTCGGCTCCTTAGATTGCTGACATTTATTATAATGACTATGTAAATGTGACTTCATGAATAAAAGATGTCGTTGCAGGGGGGGGTTCAGCACTGGAGAACAAAATGCCAAATAAAATGGAGCGCGCCAGAGATTGCACTTGTGTTAACAAATATATCAACCCTCACTGATGGTGGCTGCCTGCTGTGCCTTGTTACACACATTTTATCTCCTAATGACTTTTTAAAGGTAGCTCAACAACAGCGCTAAGCAACTGAGTCCTGTAATATGCTTAGTTTAAAAACAAACACATTAGAGTGAATTTAACTTTTGTTGAGTTTTTTTCAAGGCAGTGATACTCCAGCGCTTTAGGGTAACTTGATGGGAAATAGTTAAGGAGCTGTTTCAGCTGTGCTCTTCTATCAAAGGGAAAGCCACACTGTTGGAGTTTATAAGAATAAGACATTCGTTATATATATTTAAATAACATGCTGCATGAAATATCTATGCTACAGTGTACCATATCTCAAAAAGGTCAATCTGTCATGACCGCAACAAGAACACAGTGTCACTGAAGCAAAGCACAGCGCTTACATAACAGCCCCTATTACTTTGCAACCCAGCCAGAATATGTATGTTTGTGTCAAATAAATATTTGATTTCGATAATGAGGGGGAGAATTTTATGTGTTAGGGTCAGATTTTCTTCCCTGGCAGAAGAATATAGAAACAATCACTGACAGTAAAGAAAAATGCATTTCTTAGATAATGAAAGTTAAAAAGAGTTATTGAACAGTTAACAACCCACAGTGAGTGAGTGAGTGAGTGAGTGAGTGAGTGAGTGAGTGAGTGAGTGAGTGAGTGAGTGAGTGAGTGAGTGAGTGAGTGAGTGAGTTACTAGTTCAGTTCAGAGAGGTACTTTCCATCCATCATTTCGATCTTTGCCCAACTCTATGTGTAATATTGTCCTAATTTCCCTTGGTGATAAAATATGCCATTTCCTAATCTCTGTGAATCTTGTATGCATTTTTTGTGCTTAAAGCCAATTCTAAGCTTAGCTAAGCTTCTTGATGCTAAGACTGGTGTTTGCCATGAGCAATAAATGTGATTTTCTGTTTCTTACATCTTCCTCAGCTGGTGCATAGTAGAGCCCACTCGGATCAAACTTGTAGTCGGGGTCCTCTGTGACCTTCGAAGTGTAGAAGATGGAGAGGATCGTGCGCAGGGTCCGTCTGTCCCAGTCATCTGTCACGCGACCTCCGTAGTTGCACTCACCAGTCATGTAGCGGATGGCATCAAACGGCACTTCCTGCAGCAAACAAGAAATCATGCTGTTCACACAGGTACCTAAGAATAACCTTGTTATTGCATGTTTTTAAAGGAGGTGAGCATTAAAAGAAACAGTGTGTGTGTGTACTTTCTTAGTTGTGCTGTGTCTAAGTTCCTTCAAAACAGAAAGCCTGGCTGAAATTCACGTCCCGACCTAAACTTGGAATGGAAACTGACGTAACAGGAGGTGAAAAGGGTTTGGGGTTGTGGCCATTGTGGCATTTTCTTGTGGAGGATTTCACTTACAAATTCAGCGAGCAGCACTTGGCTACAAGATGAAAATGTCACTCCTTTAAAAAAAAAAAAAAAAAAAAAGATACCCTCAGTAGTTGGATTTCTTCCACTTTTTCAGCTCAAGCAGAGGGATTGGGAATGGTGGAGGGTTGGCGATCTATCTGTTTGTGGTAAAATGTCAAGAGGGTTTTTTAATATGTCTGATGAAAGCGGATACTAGAGTGAAGAGGAACCCACTTCTACAGTTAAAAGACAGAATTTCCATTGTGGGCTTAGATGTGGAATATATACAGTTCGTAGGAGTGGATGGTGTATGTGCATTTGCATTTGAGAGTCAGAGGTTTTTTTTGTGCCAGAGATATATACATCAGTTCATGGGAATGTGTGTGTACTGTTAAGTATGTATAACAGAACAATGCAGTTTGTTTGCAGTATGCACTAGCTTGCATCCCACACTGTATGGTATATCGGAAACATCTGAGATTGATAGTGAGAATACCAATGCATCATTTTAGAAATATAAAAATAATTCTGAAAAGGAAAGACATTTTAAAAAAAGAACTACCTGGTACTGTTCAAGAAACATGTGTAGCTGCTGGACAGAGATCCGAAGGTCGGTCTCATTGAACTCATAGGGAATGTTCCAGCCTATAGGTCCAAACTTCCTTCTCTCCTGGGTCAAGGCGTGGAAGAAACACAGGCCGTACAGTAGTTTCTTAAACGCAACCTGAGAGGTGGATAAGCATAGATGGAATGTCTGGTCTTAGATCAATGATTACATAAATAGAGGTGGTCGTTTAGTATTTCCACAGCTAAAATAAACCAGTCTGAAAAACACAGTTGGGGTGATAAAAGACAAAAGGGATCTCAGAACACCCACTGATACTGGTATGATGGATATGCACAGCAAGCCAACGAGACAAACACAGAGACGTGCACGCACACACTGACCGGTTTACTGCTGCTGCCAAAAAACTCCGGGTCAGAGATGGGGTCCATTAAGAAGCAGCGTGCAATGTTGGCGCGGAGGCCCTTCGGAGCCTCATTGGTCATCTTCACCCCGTTCTGAAGCACTGCCACGGGGAAGGTGGGGGACGGGTAGCTGGTCAGCCAGAGCCTGAAGTCTGGGTGGGTAGTGTCTGGGATCAGCTCCTGCTCACAGCCACAAAGACCATGTAAAGAAATGCATGTATCGAAAGACAGGATACATGCACTGTTCCTACTTGATTTATAGAAAGTGTGCGTGTTTGTGTGTGTGTGTGTGTTCTGACCTCACAGACTCGTTCCAGTCTTGACATCCACGATGTGGCCAAGTGGCAGTTCTGAAGAACCACCCAGGTGCCCTCTTTGAGGCCTGTCTCAATCATACGCATAGCAATAGGACCCTGGCCTTGGCCCAGAGAGAGGGAAGTCAGCTTGTTACCGGAAAAGCCCTGAGGGACAGAAACACACACACACACACACACACACACACACACACACACACACACACACACACACACACACACACACACACACACACACACACACACACACACACACACACACACACACACACACACACACACACACAGACAGACAGACAGACACACTCATTTATGTAGCTGCTTTCTGACCGGGAAGGAGCCAAAATCATTTTCAGTGCTTTTAAGACCAGTGTGGGAGCCTGGTAAATCTAGAGGATTCCATTTCCCCTTTCATTTTGAGTTTGTACACACAGCAGGCTTCAAAGCTGTTGAATTTCCCAGGTGCCTCCGTACCTTTTCATCTCCAAACTTAAGCAACGCAGCCATGGGGTCGGAGCCGGGGGAGAGGATGAAGATGAGGGGGGCACAGCAGTGGCTATCAACAAAGCTCTTACTCAGGTTGAAGGGCGGCGCTTCGATGAAGGGACGACCCAAACTGTCGGAAACAAACTCCTGCACCATGGGAATTACCTGGGGGACACATCGATGTAATCAGTTTATCGTTAACGTTTACTGATGTATTTCCAGATTTTTTTTTTTAAGATAATAGAGACTTTTCAAGAAAAATCTAGTGAAAATTCGATATCCTTATAACATCCTACCATCTGTTGGAAAACAGCGTATGAACTGACCTTGTCTGGTCTGAGACAACGGATAACCAGCATTCTCTGAAACTGGCTCAGCTTTTCCTGCCACTCATCAGGGAAGGGAGTCTGATGGGGGTTCTGCAGATATGAAAAACATATTGAATTCAGACTATCGCAACTTAATGACTGTCGACTTTTCTTGGAGAGGACAAGAAGTTGTGGGGTGGGATTGCATTGTAACGAGCTGCTGCAAGATTAAGCATTGTAATTAGGCATAGGAGGGGCAATCTGTAATGTGAATGGGGAGGAGAGCAATGCGGGAAGATAAATACATATGTTTGAAAAAGCAGAAAAAGGAAAAAGCAGAAGGAGAGAGAGGTCAACAAATGGAAAAAAAGGCACTTGGTACTGGGTCAGAGCAATATGTCTGATTAATTCCTGGAACAAGTGTAACAGAGAGTTTGAGCAATGTTACCGGGAACTTTTTGATTTTTTTTTCCCCAGGCTGTTTGTCGAGAGACTTCTGGCTATGTGTGTTGGCAGGTGCTTTGAGACAGATACACCTATTTAGAATCTCCCGGGGATTCTCTGTGTGTACAGGGGTGTGTAAACCCGTGTGAGCGCCGGTGTGCTTGATTGAACAGCTGTTCTTGCATCAAGATTGAATAAATGTGAATTCTACAACTGGAACAAACTAGATTTAATTGGATAGAAGTGCTGTGCCTGATTCTGTTGATTATAAATCAAAAGATTGTGTGTGTGTGTGTGTGTGTGTGTGTGTGTGTGTGTGTGTGTGTGTGTGTGTGTGTGTGTGTGTGTATGCGAGACAGCAAAGAGACAAGCATGTGTGGTGCACACATGTTTATGTGCACCACACGTTGATTAAACAGCTGTCCTTGCGTCTAGATTGCATAGATGTGACTGGCACAATAGGAACAGAAAAGATTTAATTAGATAAAACTTCAATTTTAGGTTCCTTACAATTCGGAGACGAAGAGAGCGAGTGAGGGTATGTGTGTGTGGGTGTTTATGTGTGTGCATCATCCACACCTGGCAAATTACTTTCCTCCTACATTCTCTCTTTCCTGTCCCCTCTGTGTGTACAACATTTGAACTAATAAAACTCAGTTATTTGACATAAAATGAAATAAGAAGTTGAAACTTAAAGCTTTGTGGGACTTGGATAACTGAATTAGCAAACAGTTTAAGATGGAGTAAAGACTAATAGAATGTGAAACAGAATTTTAACATCTAATTTAAAGACTATAACATAAACAGTTCCACAATATGATCCCACTGTAGTTAATAAACAATTACCGGTAAGTCATGTTTGACATATTTGAAGATGTGCAAATTGGAGGCAATAGTGAAAACAGACCTTCTTAAGAAAATCTATATTGAAGGAAAAATACAGATAATCAGTATCAAATTATCACATATGACGTTGACATTATCCAACACAAAAGAGCCAGAACGACAAACAGTTTGTGAAATATAAGCTAATAGAATGTGCAAGGGAAGGGGCTGAGGTGTATTCAGCAACAATACAGTTAGCTGCGCAGAGTGGTGGGGAGGCTCCATGTGTGTTGTGAGTTAGCATGCTGAGCTGCAGGGTAGGCAAGGCTGGCCTGTGGTTCATGTGCCAAACCCACTGGAAGATAGCTTTAACCTATTCACTCTGCCCTTATTCCCTTTCTCATCCCGTCCCACATCTCCTAACACTGTTTAGCTGAGGGTTGCCTGTTTTCCAGTCAAAGGCCTCTGTTTACTCAACTTCTTCTCTAATCCGCAGTCCATCACTGCCCCCTCTCTTTTATAGCGATGTGAAATTTGATGTTGTGTGTTGTCCAGGTTTTATCAGGAAAGCATACTGGAATCTTAGCCTAAATGACAAGCAGTCTGAGCTACAGTGCCCACTAAGTAAGGGGCAAATAGTGTAGCTTAACACCAATACGTCATCATATGATGTACCTGTTGTAATTTAAAGAGCACTTAAAGTCATGCTGAAGGAAAACAACATTAAACTGTAATTATATAAACCTAGAGAAGTGTTCTCCAAATGTACACCTACTTGGTTGGTCATAATCGTATTGGGCACACTTTGAAAGGTCGACTGCAAATCGTGTTTAATTTTCTTTTTTACTTCAAGCCAAGTAAATCAAAGCCCTGCTAAACACATAAGATGGCACTGACGCAAGGTTTGGTCAACCTTGTTTCCAAGCAGTTTTGCCTAAGATTTTGTGAGTGAGGCCTTTGTATCCACAGACACAGTCTGTTGGCAAAATCACTGAAAACCCTACATATCTTTAACATGTGTTTCTACAGACCCTTGTCCAGTGGCACATTCAGAATCTAAATGTTCTGGTGGTCTTAGAGGTAGTAGCTGCAGCTAGATGTGTTATTTTGTTGTGCTAAATGTGACCCAGTTTTAACAGCTTACCCTCTTGAACTGCTAATCACTACCACATTTTCAGCTGAAAGTCAACACATTTACAGTTTCCACAACAAGACACCAGCAATGCCGCCAGCCACATTAATATGCACAGAAGACAACATTTGCATTTTGGGGGGATTTACAGATTTCCCTCTCCTCCTAGTTCTCTTGGATATTTTCTGATTTATTGGTGCCTTTCTGTACATGCTGATTATGTCTTTACCAACACAGAAACATATAAGACACCCACAGACATTACCCCACCCAGACCGGCCAGGTAGCCTGATGACACTCACTGGGCTGTCGTAGACCGTCTTCCACTCATTCCTGAGGCGAGCCATGTCATGCCGCAGACCTTTGAAACGCTCCATCTCATCCAAGCGGCAAATCTCGTCCCAAGACTTCTTGGGGAGCCAGGTGCAGGGATTCGAGTGGGGGTTGTCCAGGCCTACACCACCCGTCAGAAGGAAACGCCACTCCCCCTCATCCACCTACGACATTCATCCAAAAAAGTGTGAACACATTGGAGGATTAACCTGAATTTGTGATTTAAAGCCATTTTAAAGGTTGGCTATTTTATATATATAAAAAATTCATGCACATTTTATATACAATATACAGACAATCTAGAGCAAGTGTAGAGAGGTCTGATTAGCTCGTTTGATTAGCTAACCACTTACTGACAAAACATTTCAAACTAAATATTGAAAGTGTCCTCAAACTACATCTATGGTTTAAAATGACGTTTTGTAAATCTGTACACAAATCTGTGTGCAGCGTGTGTGTGTGTAATTCATACCAGTTTGTTGTGCATGAGCAGATTGACACTGAGGCCGAAGGAAAAGAGCAGCTTGTCCTTCTCAAACAGTGAGCGACACACATTGACGTATAGCGAGTAGGTAAAGTGGTCTCTCAGGATCTTTAGTCTGAAGAAGACACATATGCTAGCATTTTAATAATCTTGTTCAAAACAGAAGTCACAAACTCATCCACACTCAAGTAATATTAATGGTCTAACATACTTTTTTTTAAACAGTTTCCAAACCATAAAAGATCCTTCGAGTGGATAGGAAGCTCCAAGATTTCCTTTGAGTGACTTGTGAAAAACATGTGTGTGGCTATTACATTTGTCAGCCCTGCTTACCTCTGCTCCAAGTCGTCACTGGCGCCTGAGTTGTCGATGGAGCTGATGAAGAGGTTAATGAACCAGGTGAGGGAGTACTGGTACATGGGCTCAATGTTAGCCAGGTCAGCGATGGAGAAGAACAAAATGGCTGAGTGCTCGGCAATGGGTGTGTAGCCCATGCGAGTCTCATCAATCTTCTGCTCCGTCACCTCAGCCACGGCCTGCTTTTCCGTGATCTCGTTGGCCAGCACTTTGGAGCAGGAGAGGATCTTGACGGCCGTCTCGTCCTCCAGGATGTTGCCCTCGGAGGAGGAGAGCACCTCTAAGATTTTATCCTCAATCTCCTTCAGTTGTCTGACAAAAGAGCGAGGGACAATTTAACAAGTCTACAGATTCCACTTTGAAGAGGGAGACATTTTATATGATTATTGTAGACTGGTACTATTTTACCTTTTGTTCTCGGCTCCCTGCAGGATGAGAGCCTGTTTCTCTTCCTCCAGGTCGGGCCTTTCCCGGGCCACCACAATACCCAGCAGCTGGTCCTGGATGCCCTCTGGGGTGATCATGAAGTTCAGAAGGGTCACCTACGGCACAGAAGAAGAACAAAATAGACAAATTGTACAGTATACAGTACAATGTGTGTGCGTGTGTTTGGAGGTGTCTTGCCCCACCCTTGCTGTTGGTACTTTACAGTGCAGCTTTGATCATCTTGGCTTCAGTGCAGTTCTCCCAACGAACTTCCTATCCAATCAATTCCAATAACCACTCCAGCCTTGGCAAAGCACAGGTAGGATGCATTTCCTTTTTTTTTTCTTTTCTGTGAAATGTGTGGAAGTGTGTCTTTTACCACACAGCCTTAGTCATTCTGCTGCGCACTTACCCGGAGGTTAAAAGCCTATATCTGCTATCTACTCCCTGCCCTAATAAACGAGTGCACTTCTCCGGGGCCTAATTCCATTTCTATTGATGCTGCGGACCCACTCAGATGGTGGTAAAGACTCGGAGCCCATATAAATCTCCCGTTTGTCCTTTTCACACACACACCCTCCTTCTTCGCTTCCCTGCATCCCTTGAGCTCCTTAAGGGATGGTTTACTAGATTCTTGCCCTCTTGTATTTGAAAGTATTGCATTTCAAATAGGGCATAATGGACATAATGTAAGCCCCCAAGTATACTGTACTGTAGGCAAATGACTTAAGCAAAAAGGAAAAAAAGAAAGATTTAGTCAGTTTTGAAAAATGATTCGAATCTATCTAATGGCTGCCCATAAAGTGCGAGGCCCTGCAAATAGATGCTTGAAATGTGATCTTCAGTAATGCTTTCCAAGCCCTTGCCTCTCGGTAATGCAGTTTCCTTTAATGCTCCTTTTCTTGGAAATTTTGGGAGAGTGTGCTTCATTGGGGAGGCGCTATCAGTGAATGATGATTCGGTGTGTTGCTGGGATAAAAATGTGCTGCCATTTGAGTGGTATGATGCAATAAGTGGGAACCAACACGTGAAAGTAGGGCTAATCTTTGCTAATTAGCACTTAACACAGCTGAGGCCAATGGGTTATAAACCAAAGAACTGGTAAAATATTAGAAAGATCAGGGCAGTTTAGAAATGGTGATGGCTCTGAATGAAAGTTAGTGGATCACCAAGATTTTTTTGAGTCATCCTAAGGGGAACATGAATGTCTGTCGCAAACTTCATGGCAATCCATCTTATAGTCAAGACAAAACAACCTGTGGGTTACTAATGTCTCAGGGATACATTCTTCAGAAATTGGGAATGTTTAAAAAAACAACTAAATAACAATCACACCGGATAACAAAACAAACTAGGTTGACTATTGCTATTGCTATAAAGTGTGATGAAAATAACACTTAAAAGGCAGAGGAATACAGATGTCTGCGTTGGTTCCTGTGAGACCCTGTAGTCTAGTAAGTCTCTCTTTTAACTCCTGTTTTGGCAGCAGCTTTGTTGTGGGAGATACATCTACACAGGGATTGGATGGTGCCAGCTCAATCTGCATGAAAGGGGTCGGTAGAGGGGCTCATTGCAACAACACTGACACCTGCTGCAAAGAGCTAAGGCGAGTGACTACTGCCAAGAAACCCTCTGATTACTGTCATCATGACTAAAGGCGTGTGTCTCAAGTCTGTCTGTCTGGAGTAAGTTTATTTAAGTGTGTGTGTGGTGCGAGTATGGATGGAGGTTGCAGAGGTGGCGGTAAAGGGATAATCCCCAACCCACAAATACACATTAACATTGTGGAATGAATACAACAACATTTAACAATAGGGGCTGTAGCATTGACATAGGTTATAGTATTAATAATATTAATATTAGAGTCACTGTATTTTTCCATGTTAATAATAAAATGGCATGTGAGTAAAAGTGTCCTGGGATAATAAAAATATATAATGGCGCCGGAGGCTGTTTCTCACTACAGTACCTTGACGGAGGTCTCAGGCAGGTAGTGTGGGTTGCGTAGCTTGGTGGTGATGTAGAAGCGAAAGTCGGGAGCATATTCGATGGTGGAGTCTCCGAGGCGGATACAAACAGCACCACCCTGTTTGAAGGTCTGTCTCAGCAGCAGAGGCTCCAGGATAGGGTCTAGCTCCTCTCCGACATTCTCCAGCAGCACTAAAAGAAAGTGTTCAATGTTTTTTTCAAGATTTTCTAATCAGGGGAGGCTGACTTTTTCAGTACCTTGCTTTACACTGACATTTATAAGCAACCTCATGTGGGTTCTGACATTTCGAAGTTCTGTCTTCTGCTGTTGACCAACTCCACTGCCTCAACGGTTAAGCCGTTTGCATATCTTCAAATTTGGCAAATTTTTGCAGCCGAAATATTAATCAACACAAAGCATTTTCCCACGTCAACAAAATCTGTGCATCGAGGAACTGGTTCAAGATCTCCATTAGAAAACAGTTTAAAGTCTTATATAGTATTATATTGTCTTGCAGAAAATTAAATTATACATCTAGGCCGTTACATCACATCAAAGACCAATGTTTGAGCTGCTGTAGAGTCCAGGTTAATAACTGAGGGTGATGTTGCATTAGCTGTGAAGGCTCCTGGATCTAAGGCAGCCTTCGGTTTAGCATCAGGTCAGCCAGTAATGTCAGCTAATAATATATTTATACAAACACTTTTCTCATAAAATAACATAATTATTGTTTTTAGTTTGGCTTTTCTTAACGGGTCTCTTTACAAGTCTCACTTCATGTCATTGTGTGCATCTTCTTGCATCTGTGCAGCACATGCACAATACCAAAAGAATCAGTGAGGCAAGTAAAACATTATCAAGTGCCTTACTTCCATGACATAATTATTAATGTGAATTCACATTAAGTATGATAATGCTGTTCTGATGTTAAGAACAGTAGCCCATCTATAATTGACATGACGCCTGAGGTAATAACAAAAGTTTTTATACAGCTTTCAGAGCCAGTGACAGCTGATGAACTTTCTCTCCCAAGTTAGTGATCCAAATCAGGTCAACCTCCTTCCCAAATTGCTTTGGGTGCATCACATCAAAATTTGCTAATATTTCAACAGATTAAACAGTACTTTGTATCATTTACTAAACATGAGTCTAGCCTTTTTAGACATTGGGCAGGGAAACATTTCTTTAACCATGCTAAAACAAAGAATTCTAGCACATAATCAGGATTACAGGCAGCTAATAAAACAGCAAGAAACTGTAAAACTGTGAAGTAAGAGAACCGTCTGTGGAGGGTGAAACTGTAGCCTCTGGGGACTATTTGGCACCCTGCAAGGACAAGCTACTCTCTGAGCTTTTAGCTTTGCAATCTGGCAGTAAGCAAAGACCCAGTGGCTGGCTGAGTTTGGTCATTATTTGGATGTCTTTTTAATGGCTGTATAGCTGTCTCTGTCTGTTTCTAGCTCTAATTCCTCTTGCTGTTCCCTCTCAAACCCCCTACTAATCCTGCAGGAAGACTAAAGTATGAATGAACATGCACTGTTAAAAAAACAGCACAAAAGAATGGTCACGTGATGTCTGCCTACATGAGTGAGTATGACCCTGATACTGGGCAAGACAAATGCTAGTGCAGAGAGCATAATTGATTTATCTGGCACAATGTATGATTGTATGATGTACAGTAGTTATAAATGTATGGTGCTGTAGGTCTGAATAAAGGTTCATTGGAACAAGAAAATATTGCTAATATGAACTCTCCCTCTGCAGAGAAGAGAACAAAGGAGAAAAAACATTCTTTGCACAGCAATAATTAGTCCCTGTGGTAAAGAGAGACCTCAGCAGGCGGTAACAGGAACTGCAACAATGTGTGTGAGGCCCACACACACACACACACACACACACACACACACACACACACACACACACACACACACACACACACACACAGGCAGCAACAGCAGAGGCATCAAATGAGAGAAAGACTAATGCTCACCTGGCGTGCCAAACTGGATGCAGTTCTCCAGAGTGCGCACAAAGTCAGCATCACTTAGTTTAATGATATGCAGACTATTGGCCTTCTCCATGTTTTTCACCCACTTGTTGGCCTGGCCCTGGGGATCAATCATCAGAGGCCACCGCCTGGCGTTCCTACAAGTGCATACACACACACACACACACACACACACACACACACACACACACACACAGAGGCCGGTGATCAATTGGTGCTGCCTCGTGTCGGAGTGAGAGATCCTGTCTCAACCATGAGACATCACAGCAGTAGGGGGGATGTTGGAGGACAAGAATTAAGATGTAGAGAGAAGCTTGGGGGTGAGCATTCACTTTTAGCACATTTAGACAGCTCACAGTTGGGTAGCACACCAGGGGCCATGGTATTGTGATTAAAAAGCAATGCTGCTGCTTCATTTACACAAACAAGCAGATGCCTTGTGTCTTTATTTCGCTGCACCTTAAGGTTGAATCAGACAATGTTACTTAGGCTTCCAGGAAAGGTTACAAAGTTCAGTCATACAGTGGTCTCTTTTTCCATTATGGTAAACTGATTTGAAGTGGGCAATCTAATCTTTATTGTTCTCCAGGTACAGCACACAACTGCACTCCGTTAAAACACTGGAACCTCTTCCTTCTGCACAGTGAGTGAGTGAAAAAATGAAGCGGCATAAACAAATAAATAGGAGCCAGAAGGTTCAATGAAGATATTCAAGCTTAGAGCTAAAAGAGCCCCTTTGGGTTTTAAAAAAGAGATCGATTGCTTTACCTCTATGTTCAGCAACAATTTGCAGGCTCTAAAATGCTGCTTTTGTCAAAGAAAGTGCATTTTAAATGGCAGTTTTCCATTTGTGTTCATGTTATTATGCCATTTTGAGATGCTGTCCAAATCTTGCCCTGAATTTTCTGTCACAACAATTCATGTACAGCTTTATCGTGTAGGGGAAAAAAATGTACACTGGCGGTCGGCAGAATCTCATCATTAAATGACTCGGATCAGGAGCAGCTTCAAAGTTGCTTGAGACATCCATAGTTGGTGGATTCTCCTCTCTTTGCAATACTACTACTACTGAGTACTGAGGAACCTTTGATGCATTTTCCTCTAGCGAGAATGCCATGTCAATGTAAAGATTGTCTTTATTACTCACGAGATTATGATACCGTTGTCTATGGAGAAGCTGTCTGATGGTAGGCCAGCGATGGTCCATGCACGAATCTTTACTGGATCGCCCAGAGAGTTCATCAGAGACATGTTGGGAGAGCACGGGATCTCTCTGCTCTTGCAAAGATTCATCCACTCCTCGATCTGATCCTGGAGAGGAGTACAGTTATTGTGCATGACTTTTCACTTCACGCAGAATAAATCACAAACAACACTAACCTGCAAACAAACAAGAGCGTACTAGCTAGTGAACATTTCAGCTGTGTACAGAAATGACAACTAATCCACTCTCATCCTTTCTGCCCGGCATCACAATGGCCCTCCGTGTGACAGAGTGTAATAGATGACCTTTGAACACAGGCTTGGTCTTGGAGACATGTGAGACTCAGCAAAAGGAAGAAAAGCAAAAGGGCCTTGGTGTTTACTTTTGACCTAAAGGCTCTCAAGCATTTTGATGAAGCTCATCTCAGAGTATGTTAAAGAGTCCTATATTATCTTTACTCTAAAACTACAAACAAAGCCTTTATTCAAAACTAAGGTAGAAATACCCTGGAGGGAAAACAGAGTTCTGCACATTAATCAAATGTGTATTAAGTCATATTCACTAAATCCGGAACTGAAAAAAATCTATGTAAGGTGCCGGGCTTAAAGTAACGTAATTAATACAACTTACTATCCACTTCCCAGTATGCACTACCTGCTACCTCAGCCTACCTGTCTGAGGCTGGAGGTGAAGGCTCCCAGGTAAGCCACTATGCCCGCTGAGATAAGGATGTCCCCAGTCAGGTTGTTGTAGAGCTCTCCGAGATTGATGGCCATTTCGCTCCAGCGCGTCTTCTCTCCACCCAGGCCTCCAATGAGCTGCTCAGCTCGCTCCAGCTTCTTACTGCACAGATCCACCTGGAGGACATCAGAGGAGAAAAGCAGAAATGTGTTGCACTGTGGCTGTTTTCCAAGGTCAAGGAGCAGAATGAAGGTCATGCCAGCCGGAGCAAGTTTGTCATCGACTTTGGCTAGCTGTTTGGTCTATCGGTGACCTCAGTGTGCTTTGAGTCAATCTACAATCACACAAACATATAAAAAGCACAAACCTGATTCTCCAGGTCAGCTTTCTTGTGTTTGTTGGCTTCCAAAGTGTCCTGAAGCTTTGCCAGTTTATCTTGGACTTCTTTGAGGGCAGCCTGCTTTATCTGGAGGCTCCCCATGGCCACCTTCAGCTCCCCCTCAGCCTGTGCCAGCTTCTCCTGCTTGGGAGCCACCACCTTGGCCACTCTGACGGAGGATGTAATAAGTTGTAGAAGTAAACGTTCACAAGATAAGGAACCTCATAAGCAGTGCAGAATCTTGAATGAGTCAGAGGCGCTAGATATATATTTGAGCCAATAGTGAAATGAATGCTGGGATAATCTTGACAGCGTTGTTGAAACAGAAAGTGCTTTGAATAAACTTAACTGTAAGTGGGAAATGGAATTTATGTTAGCATATATTGGGTATAAATGACAACCTTTAGCTTCTATAAATGTGGGTAACATTTAGGATTGTCAGAACAATAATGATAAACATTTCCCTTTAAATGATCTGCAGCTTGATTTGGCTTTCTATATTAATCACTTGGCATATCCTTGGTGCACTTGCTTAAGGAAAATGATTATTCTTGTGAAGTTACAAATAACCAAGCTTCATGTTACGCACTTAGACGGATGAAAAGCTCTCTCAAGCTTTGTGAATATTCATCCATTTTCACAACCGACAACACAGCATGAGACGAACATTACTTACTTGTCATACTTGTCCATGGCGCAAACCCACTTACACAAGCCTTCAGCTGCAGTGGATGCGGTTCGGATCTTCTCCGGTACAAAGTCTGGGTTGGTGATGTACTTGTTGCGGATGATGGCGATGTAGTTCGGAGGGATGTTGTCCTTGTCATACTCATGGAGGCTTTGGAGAAACTTCATGTCTCCCAGAAGCTTTTTGGCCGGGCCCCAAAAGTCCTCCACTTTTTTACCGGAGCCTGACGGGTCAGGCACGCGATCTGGCTTGATGCCTTTGAGAATGCAGATGGCCTCCATCACCAACTTGACAGCTGGGGGTGGGCTTTTCATGGACTTCACCACAGTGATATCCTGTAAATAAAAATGACCACGTCTTTAGGCCTGCCCTCTTAACTACTCAACTCTAGACAAGATAAGGGCACTATCCTACAACATATTGCTTTTTTTTTACCTGATTGGTCAGAGTATTCAAAGCAGAAAGGGCTGACTCCAGGATAGGCATGGCTACAGCCAGGTCAGCATCACACTCATCCTTGATGGCCTTGGCAGCCATGGCTTGTTCGTTAGCCACGGCTTCGTCCACTTTCACCACCTTCTCTGTCTTGGCCACCTCCACGGATTCATGCTCAATTACCACCATCATCTCATCCACCTCCTTGCTGGCCACACGCAGCTGTGGCTGTAGAGCCTCCAGCTCAACTTGCATAGTGGCCACCTGGTCTGCTGCTGACTCTAGCTTCTCGAGGCCCACCACATAACGATGTTTCAGCTTCATCACATCACTGGGCAGAAGATGGAGAGCGATAAGGAAAAATACTTTTTTATTTTACACATGGATACTGGAATTTGGCTTTTTTGCGCATCTAAAGTAATAAAACCATCTAATAACAGTAGAAATCACAATGTACACATTCAGCACATCTTAAATCTTACGCTCTTTTTGTCTTCAGAAGGGCCTTGAAGGTGGAAATGAGTTCCAGGTATGAGGTTGGGGTGACATAGTTGTGACGCTGCAACTCAGTCATAAAGCGAAGTGATAGTTTTATGGTTGAGGTGTGGAAGCTCTTGCACATGTTGATGCATCCTTCTCGGGACTCATCGGTCATCTCAACATCCTCCAGGAAGCGACAGGCTACTGCCTGCAGGGCATCCTCTGGCCAGGTCTGATAAGAAAGAAAATATGCTGTACTGTCATTGTGCTACCATATATACAATGAATATTTTTTAATATCTGCTATGGTTTTCTGGTAATGTCATCAGTGAACACCGAAGGGAGCCTGTATAAAGATTTGAGCTGAGATCCATCATCCATTTTGTTCAGGGTTGAAGTAAAAAAAATAAAAAAACACCATTTTAAAATGTTTTGTCTTACAATTGGCATATTCAACCACCTGTGATGATACATTAACATTCATGCTCTGCATACTGTCCCTGTCTTTCAAATAAATACTTGAGGCATCTTTTGGTGCAACCAACAGCACACCAGTACTCAACATATACAAACACACACACAAACAAACCTGGAACCAGTTAATGGTGCAGCAGTTAATGAGGGCGGGGAAACGTCTCAAACGGTTCCTAAAGGCGTCTCCGATGGGACTCATGGCCAACACCACGTGCAGTTGTGTGCGACAGCGCTCTATAAACATGTTGAAGAGGGACAGCGGGCTGCCATCCGTCTGCTTGTCACGGTCACGTTGCCGGTCCAACACCCGCATTCGCTCGCATATTTCCTGCTTCTCGTCCAATGCAAACAGGTTAGGCACCTGGAAACAACCAAAAGATAACAGAAGGTTCTGTTTGGATGCTGGCTTACACATTTTATCAATCCATCTCTAAATCTATCCACACATCCATTTTTCTTGTCTTCATCTAAACAGTGATTCACTGATCAATCAGTTTGTGCATGTTTTCTATTTATGTCTTTACCCCAACTCATCCGCCAATCCATCTATGCCCCCTCCCATGCACTTTACCTCTCCAGTGTTGAGCAGGTTGCCCACGTCCTCCAGGAATGACTCCATTTTGATTTGAGTGTCCGTGAAGAGGAAAACGCCATGAGCTTCCCCCTGTGTGGACTTCCTCATGATAAGTTTCAGGTCATCGTGCCATTCAGTGGTTCCGTAGGTCTTGGAGATCTCCACCTGGAAAAGTTCTGCCTCTGCCATGTGGGCAGCCAACCGGGTGAGGGACTGTCGCCCGCTCCCGCCCACGCCCACCAGCAGGGCGTGGCCACTTGGCTGCTTGAGGATGCGGGAAATGCGGCACACGTGTTCGATGGCGAAACGGAAGAGCACCAGATTCATGGGCGCTTTGCTGATGTTGTTGTACTCCTCCAGGTGCGACTCCACCACCTGTCGGAGCCGGTCGAGGTTGTTCACCTCGCGGTAGTTGCGGTCCTCACCCTTCGGGTCGTGGAAGTCGCAGAACATGAGGCTGCGCAGGTCATCTTCCGTGACCTTCCCATCATGGTCCTGGTCCAGATGCTGGAAGAGCTGATGGAAGTTTTCCTTCATGTGACTCTGAAACACCGCCTGTAAACTGCTCACAAGCCAGGACCGATCTGTGTCTTGAACCAGTCGATCATAGTATACCCTCAGAACCTGAGGATCAATAAGAAAAAGAAAGAGTGACAGTGAGAGATAGATATAGAGAGAGCAAGCTATGGAGAGATGGCAACACAGGAAGTTCCAGAGGACCATATGTCAAACAGGTGGGGTTATCCATATATATATATATCTTATATACTTTAGTTATATGGCTGTCAGGTATGCTGTGTACAACATTACCTCATGCACCCACAGCCGTTTGATGACAGTTGGCTCATCTGCGGTCTCTGGGCGCGACAGGCAGATGCCCTGGATGACCCGAGAGACATCGCGCAGATTGAACAAGTAATGGGACTTTGTGGGGGTTGGAAGCAGGTTCTTGGTGGCCTCTCGGTACACTGACATGGTACTATTTACTATCTGAGAAGTCAGAGCAGCAAACGGCTTGGGGAAAGAAAACCTGTGGATGGAATTGTTGAGTCATTGCTGAGATCCCATTTAGATTATTTCCTACAGTTTATCTATGAAATTGAGTAATTCATTGTAGTAATATTTAGTTGTATTAATAAAACACATAAAAATGTATGATCAGGGATCTTCTTTTAGCATTAGCATTAATGAAGTATATCCAAAAAGCCCCAAACTAAGTGTGAAACTGTTATCTTTGTTAAAATGCAGGAGATACTTCTGTATGCAGGAGTGGTCGGGTAGATTTAAAAGATTTGATTGCTTTAGGACTTATGGTCTCTGAGGTAAATAGTACCTTCTGATCTTTGGTTAGTAATAATTTCCAATTATTTTAGTTTCTAAAAGTGAGGTCAGGACTTTTTCAAGGACTTGAAAAAGTTGTGGGTCAAATGCAGTCGAGGCGCTGGAGTAGATACGTGTCGACGTCATATGCATTCCTTCTGTGTCAATACTGGAAAAATATACACCTTACAAATTACACATGCTACCCACTTACCGGGTGGTGAAATGCCAGTCTGAGATCCTGGAGAAGATTGTATACATGGTCTTCTCATCAAAATCATTAATGGTTATCATGTTGAAGTGGCGCAGGTACCGAGATGTGATGGGGTTCCTCCCTCCACCTAAACAAGCAGCACAAAAATTTGAAAACATTTGAAAACTGAAATCTTTGACAAACACTTCTAATAGGTATGTTTCAACTGACTCATTAGCCAGTTTTCTACAGTGCAAGGTTACTTTTTGTCTGAGAAAATTTTCCAGAAAAGATCTGTCTGTGAAATTATTATTTCAGCACATGAATGTATTAAAAGATGACCTAAAAACCATGGCATCTGTCCGAGATGACATACAATTGTCTCGCATTTCTCACATGTTCGAAGTAATGTAATACTATTTCACCTAATAACCTGATTCACCATTTGTGGATACTTTTCCGGACCTACTGTATATCTCTGTAGGGATTTAGCTCACAGTAATGTCTGAGGATGTAATCAACTTATCACTACTCATTACATAGTCAACAGTTCCTGTTGGCTCTATAGTTCAGTAAGATTTGCTTTTAATTTTGACTGAGACAACAGGACATAGCACCGGTCTCAATTTGGGACACAAGTTTACATTGGCACATTTACATTGCTAGCTCATTTTAGCCAATATCATACACACAGTAAAAAAAAATGGAGCATCTTAGAAAATGGAAACAACTGTCAGCACAGGTAGCAGGAGCAAAGTTAGCTGTGTTGGCATCTGAGTATGGCACCCATCCTTTCTCTCTTGCAGCTGTCGCTACCAGCTGCCTCAGTGAACAGTGCTTTTGTGTTTACACTGGTAGGTGTAATGGAGGTGGAAGTGGTAAACACTTGCTATTTGTAAGCACCTTAAGGCTGCAATGGAGCTCCGCGGAAAGGCAGCTAGTGGTTTGTGACATAAACTCAACAGCACTTCAGCAGCAGTTAGGAGACAGAAGACAACCAATCTAGGGCTTTGGTATCATTGCTGTAACAATACACTTTTAATACACTTTAGGCTGCCACAGCTGCTACTCACCAGGCGGTCCCATGGCACACATGACCTGGATATCCACCAGTTTGATCATGGAGCAGTCCTTCGTGTCATACCAGTTCCAGTGGTCCAGCCACTGACGCAGGAGCTCCACAGGGGGCTGGGCACCGTAAACCTCTCGGGCTGGCATGTTCACATCATCCACAAATATCACCTGATGGAATATAACATTGGTATACTTGAATTAAATACCGATGAAAAAACAACGTATTTGACATTGAAAACTAGACTGTGTTTTGCTTTGATGCACATTATCACTGATGCTTCTAAAAATAAAATGTTATAAAAGGACAACAAATCGTTACAGCTGCCAACATGTTAGTGACTCACATCCCTGCTAAAAAAACCACAACCACATAATTTGAACATTTAAGAGGCTGTACCATTTTCTTCCCTAATGGGGGGCCGAACACTCCCTTGCGCCGCTTGTCTAGCTTGGACATAATAATGTTTTGGGTCTGTGCAGCTGTGGTCTGGGCTGAAAAGTTGATAAATAATGGGCTGTAGACATCCTTCTGCAGCCGATTCAACAGGAAGTCCTGGGCAAGAGATATTGGAAATAAGAACACAGATTATCATCAAAACCCAAATAGTATTGAAGTTTATTGTATATCATCACCATGAATATATATATAAATATATACATCACAATAATGCAAAATGGCAACATACTGCACAACAATTAGAGATATTTTATGGAAAAGTGACTCTATGAAAATATGTATGTATGACTAACAATGTAATTATTAAATGCTGTTTTGTATGGCATATTCAGAACGCCAAAAGTGACTTATGCAGGTCTGGGACTGTCATGGACTCGATTCAACAAATTCATGTATTCAAGGTAACAACTTGATGATGATTGCATACTTGATGAATAAAAATGGTCTTTTGGTTGAAAAGGTTTTTAAGTATTTCAACTCTCTATTGTAAAATTAACATGCCAGTACACACAAAATGATCATTTCCATTTTAATCCTGGCAAATGCTTGTGATAAGCTTTGTAATCTAATTAAATGTGGCATTTAGTGAGTATTTCATTAGATAAAAACTGGATCACAGTTAATCCCTGAAACTGACTTCGAAATGAAGGAGGGGAATTAGTTGCCCTCTGAGGGCATGATGTACAGTAATGTTCTGCAGGTCAAAAGGATATAATAGATGATTTTTTGATTTTGCATGAGGGTTTACAAAAGGGCATTTTACTAAAAGCTCAAAGAAACTTTTTGAAATGCCCTTTGGGACAAAAGGCTTTCACTGTTTATATGAACAGAGAATGTAGTTGTGGGTGATCTGATGTCTTTTATTGTGATTTGATCTATTTTCATTGTACTTTTATAATGTGCCAAGAGCACATGCTCCAACTTCCCTGTGCCTCTGTGATTGTGAAATCATGTGAGTAACGACCTGCATAATTAAAGGGGACTGGTGATGTGAATGATCACAGGGTGCAGCCAAGGTGCATCATCATCCTCTTGTCTACATGTAAATTATAAACCGGTGGCACGGCTTCTCTCTGTCTCACTCGAGAGCAGAATGGGGCGGGTGAAGGAGGCTTGTGTACAGCTGCCTGACTGTACTGGTGCCAGCACCGTGCTAGTCATATTCCCATGGTCTCAGTGCTGGTGCTCCTTTATCACTCCAGCCAGCTAGTTGCAGCATGGGACATAGCTGCTCCACCATGCAGACAGGCAGGAAGTGGAGAACAAGGCAAGCTCCCCAGTGAGATGATCTCTATTCACCCCAGAGTCTCAAATTTGAGCACACTAATGGATGAACTAATGACGCAAAGGAGGAAGGGGGGGATTAGTCCTTGATATAAATAGCTGAAGGTCTGCTCAGAGATACTCAGTATTTCTCCAAGGTGGCCGTTTCACACCTGGTGTGCCTATAGCTGTGCTGCCTCCAAATAAGTTGTATGTTCAGAACACTTACTCCAGTTTCCCAATGCTACGGCTATACTGCTTAGAAATGAAAGCTCACTCATCCTACCAAATGCTGTTATCGGTAGCATAGCCAGGGTTTTTTTTTCTGCATGGGATAACAATCATTTGTGATAAACAAAAAAATTGTCTTAAAGTCCAATCCCCAAATCCCTTGGAGAGCAGACAAAAATAGAAACCAGTAGAGCTAAAAAGACAAATACTGAAAACAGTAATGCTCTGCACAGCATGTGTACATAAATGTAGCTCAACAATGTGATCATGCTGAATTCCCATGTTTTGAATAAGGGAGTCTACAGGTACAATTCTGAGTACTACTGTTTAAGACTATTCAGCTAGACTTGCAAGCCAGTGTACTACTTGTATTCCACTGGGAACAAAGTAAATGAAAGGAAGCCAATTTGGCCGTATGCTTATTATAGGCAACTGTGGAGTTATTAAAAATATGTAGCACAATAGGGAAATATCTTGACGAATAGGTCCCAGTTTTGTTTGTGCAGTAAAGTTTATAGCTAGCAAATATAATATACATGTACAATAATGGCTCCAAAATATTAAAAACAGTCTGCTTAATGAGAAGGGAAATGCATTTGAGAAACACTGATCATACACATAAATATATTTACAAGAAAACTCTACAGAGTACCTTTTTTTGAATTGTCACCACCTTAACAAACAAGCATTATGAAATAAAAACTTGTGACATCCGTATTGATAACAGCAACTGTTGTCCACTTGTGGTAATAATGTCAAGCTAACTCTGTGTCATTCTTACAGAGCATTTCCTTTTTTACTCAATGTACAACTCCTTAGTGCTTTTCAAGTGTTTTGTAAATAAAGTAAGATATAGCAGGCGACTCACTGTAATGTAGACACTCTTGCCAGTACCAGTGGGGCCGATGAATATAGTTGGCTTCTGGTGGGTGACGAGGAGCTCCATCAGTGCCATGTAGCGTACCGTGTTTTCAGTAGGCACAATGATTTCATTGAACTGCATGTCTTTGCATATGGGGGGAGCGGCCTTAAGCTCATCTGTCCACAGCTCCCACCTGCCCGGGCCCTGAAGAGGAATTAGAAATTAAAAAATATGAGGTTAATTGTTGCATTTGAGACATTAATCACATATATCTAAATAGTCTTTGTCTGAAGGTATGTACAACTGGCAACATTGAGCACACAAATTGATTTGTGTATATTATTTGATGTAAACACTACAGACGTTTGTACACACAAGGTCTCTAATCATATGCAAATCTTTCCTTGTGTTCGATAGCCTACAAAATATAAATGATCAGATTCATAGCAGTCTTGTGGTCATGTTATAATTAAACCATGCCATCTTTTTTCCTCTCATCAAGTTGTAAGATACAATTGAAAATGATTAACTTTATGCCAATCATAAAACTGTAAACAATATGACCATGATAACTAGTAAAATATATTGTAAAATAATGACAAAAATGTCACACAGTTAAGATGTACAAAACTTTATTTTTCTCTTAAAACTTTTGCAGGAACAAATAGTTTTCTATCAACACCTTTTTCAGTTTAAAAGAAGAATTTCTCAAATGTGCTTATATGAGAGTAGTGGACTGTCACGGTTTGTTTTATCTTTGCTGTGAAAACAGTGCTTTGTTGACTGTCCTCGATAGATTAAATAGGAATTCACTGGGAGAAAATTCAAGGCAGGAGGAGCACTTTATAAAGGTCACACAAAGACAAAAAAATGAGCATTCCTCTTCACCAACCGTCTGAGGAAATTTGGAGGAAATTTAAATCAGGCATGTCACTCTTCTGTAAACCATAAGCAGTTAATGAAGAAGTAAGTCACACATTTCAAAGTATTTTAAGATATCCCTCTAAGTAAAAAAAAAGTGCTCCTAGGCGCCCACTTATCTGCCCTACCTCTTTAATGAAGCGGTACTGGTAGACTGTGCCGTCAGTGGGTAGAGGCACTGTGAGCTGTGTAGGTGGAGCCTCGACAGTGGCCAGAATGCCATGGCAGGCGCAGGTCTCCTCACTTAAAGGGCCGACCAGTACCTCCCTGACCACAGCATCAAATTTGACCCGGCTCGGATCATCACAGCTGGCACCCACGGACCACACCAGGCAGAACACAAAGATGCCCTGTATAAAAGGAAAGCACAACAGTCACTGCTGTTTCCATTTGTGTATAAAATGTGTGTCAGTTTGTCCTTGACGGCAATGGTGGTCCCTAAAGTTCCTCTATTTTGACAGTTAAATAAGCATTTAAAAATGTTACTTAAATATATACTGTAACCAATTTCAGGCAGTCTAAAAAAGACTTGAAAAAAAGGATCTACTAACAACTACTGTCATGTCAATGCAGTGGAGTATAAACATAATTTTCCTATTAAATGTAATAAAATAAATGTACACTTAAGCTACTTGTTGTAGATGATGTATCATAAAATATAACTTCCTTTCCAGCTGCATTTTCTGTATTTTCTAATGTTTTATAATTTTCTACGTTATTAACCTGTGGACCATAACCCACAAAATGAACGAAATCATGTTCAATACTGAGTTTGTAGAGTTAAAAATATTAGCAAATAGATACCACCATACTGGAACAATGCCAAACATCAAAAATCATGTGCAAGGTTTTACAGTTTACAGTCAAAAATGTCATTGTGCAGATATGTTTGTATCGATCAAAATGTACTGTGACCATGTAAATGCCTCAACCAATGTTCAGATTACTTAATTAGACAAACACCAGTATCTAGAGAGGAGATATGTCTTTGTTGGAGAAAACAGCAGGAACACTGTAGGAATTAGAAATGGCCTATCATGAAGCTTAGCAGCCTCATGATAGCTCCTGCTGTTAAAAGGCTGATTAATTCAACACTTTGATAATGACTGGCTGAGAAACATGGGAGAGAGAGCTGAGAGGCATTCATCAGAGCAGCGTGCCACGGGGGGATAATAGCAGTGCTGTCAAAAGAGGGGATTCAGAGGTAGAAAAAAATCAATTGGAACTCGGGCAGGGGGCAGAGGAAAGTGCTCATCTGCTAAAAATTTTCCACTCTTTGTGGGCCTGTGTGGAAGCAGTATGTGTGAAAGGAAAACAAGTAAGGCACTTTGGTGTATACTGTATCCGAGTTTGCTGTTTGCTAAAATAAATATTTTGTTTGGATGTGTATTTAATCTGAAACTAACATATATCATCTACACATAATAGGGGTGTTTCCAATTTGCCCTTTAAGATATTCGTACTTCAGACCATCATTTGAAATTGTTGTTTTTCCAATTTCATTTTACAGCTACAGATTGCTTTTGTACTTCGCAATATCACAATTTCATGAAATGTAAAACAGCACAATTTGGGAATTGATAAGTAGTAAAAATAGAAGTTAGTACCATTAATAACATCTGTATTAGGTAAATATGGTTTATGCAGTGTAGTTTTGTAATGTATCTGGTACCATTGGCTCTTGTCAGTCCCTATCATAATAGAGAGCTCTCTTCTTTCACTGACTGCCACTGTTTTCTCTTGCTATGTGTCAAAATATACCAGTGATTTTACTCAAGTGGTGCTGTTCGTGCAGAAATGTGAAGCGGCACATTGGTTAGTCTTGGAGGTCTTGGATGTCGACTTGGTGTTTCTAAGCTCTTGTGGTTTCACAGTGTTTTTTTTGGTACTATATTAAATCGACAATTTTTGCAAGAGAGCATAATGTTACATCATGCAAGTACACGTTTAACACTCAGATCTTGTGAAAATGTATGTTGTGGACCTCCTCCAGTACGATGGGCTGCACTGTGAACCCTTGTAGGGTTGTACGCCTACAATAACTTAATAATGCTGTCTAATGACCCATGATAGTCGTTTTATGCTGCTGTAGCCACTTGTGGGTTTTAATTTTCAGTTAATATCTTATTATCGTTAATAATAGTAATTAGTAGCATAGCGGGTGTGTACACAAACCTCCAACCAGGAGCAAATATTTTTATCTGTCATGCTCTTCATCTTTTCCTCATCATGAAACTCATCCATCATACAGTCCATCAGATTCATCAGGGACTTGACTAGATTGGTGTCAGAGGTCGGGGACAGCTCCTGAAAGCAAAAAAATAAAACACACACACATGAGAGCTCAAACAGAAGCGATTATACTCTGATTATACTACTGGACTCAGATGTCAATAAAAAGTATAATCGTTGACTAAGCTTGGCAATCCAGAAGCATTTCTGTATAAAACCGATAAGTAACACTGACTACTTGTATTTCAAAACCCCAGAAGTTTGCTTCTTAAACATGCATAAAGAAACACACATAAATAAAAGTAATACTTTATACAAAAATATTTGTTGTATATGTAGTTGCATAGATGTAGAGTGGAAAATTCCCCTTGGAGTAAAAAGCTAGAAAATAACAACATTTCCTGAGTTAGGCTCGGCACCTTGGTGGCCTTTCGAATGAGCTGTAGGCAGGCTGGCATCATGCGGTCAAAAAGGGCAGCGATGAGGTCTTTGTGCGCTGCATTGACTGTGGCGGGCATGGTATTGAGCCAGGACAGCAAAAGGGGCCGCCAGCCAAGCATATGAGGCTCCATGTAGATCATACCACAGCGAGACACCTGCCAAAAACATATATCACATCTGAAAACACACATCTCAACCAGTGGTAAAGGACAATCAATTTAAAAGAATATTATTCTTAATGCAGAATATATCTTGATGAGCAATATCAATGAGCAAAATTATCTGAACGGTAACCAGACTTACAACAGGATCATTATGAGCAAATCATTGGATGCAATACTGTAAACTAGGAGAATAATCTAAAGGTGTTGTGTTCCCAGTTTGACCAAACACCAGTGCATTTATAAAGTTACATCCAAAATAGTTACATCATATCCTTTATACTGGTAAATACTGAAAATGAATCTGTGCTGCATATGGGATACCATTTCTAATTAACACCCGATGATGACCATATTACAACCTTTTCCTACAGAGGATCATTTTAATGAGACCCCCTTGCCCAACTCAAGGAATAGCTTCAGGAGTGCAGGCAAAGTTAGAACAAAGAAGAAAGATGAGCAGAGATGGGTGAAGTCATAATGTATGAGCTGTAGCTAAGGGATATGATAGGAGAGGGGAAAGAAAGAAGAAGAGTAAGGTTTTAAGATAGTACATGGAGGGAGAAAAATAACTTCCTTAGACAAAGAGAGAACGAGATGAAAAATGAAGTTAAAAAAAAGGAAGGAGAGATCAAAAGTGCACAGAAGGGATCCTGCGTGTGTGTGTGTGTGTGTGTGTGTGTGTGTTTGTGTTTGTGTTGTGTGTGTGTGTGTGTGTGTGTGTGTGTGTGTGTGTGTGTGTGTGTGTGTGTGTGTGTAGGGGGGATGATGCCTCGGCATTCAGCATGATGAAAGAAACAGATGCCATGCTACAGAGAATCCAAAATAGAAGTCTGTTTATTAAAAAAAAAGTAGAGTCAGGGAGATGGAAAGGTATTCTCTCAAGGCATCTATGTATTGCAATCAAGAGCCTTTGTTACTGCCTCACAATGAAAGAACCATAACAACAGGCACAATTACAAAAAATATATATTTTGTATGTCCTGCCAAAGGTCTTGAGATGAATTGCAGTTAATTGTAAAAGGTATGGAGAAGTGTGTCATCCCTGTGATCTCTTTGTTAGTAAAGTTTGACAATTTACTGCATTTATTAAAGAGTCTATGTTCTCCTTTGAAACACCTGCAAAAATGTCTGCACAACTGGAGGGTAGTGTTATGTGTTAGTGTTATGCCCTCAAGGTGAATGAGTCATCGGTTAGTAAAAATAAAGTAGCTTTTGACACTAAATGTTTTGCACTTAGCACCCTGAAAGGGAGAGTTTGAATTTGTTTTAAGTGGGGCAGCAGTAACACATATTCTAATCACCTAAAAGAATGGCCCAACTAAAACAATCAATATCAGTTTAAGTGTAAACTATATTTTGAATATTCTCTCAGCCTAACCTTGCCGTCAGACAGCCCTTTCTGATGGGGAACTGAAATCTTTTCTATGTTTTCATGAAAAGCCACAAAAACCTGAATTATACCTTGCAGAAAACAGGAATTTCTGGTCTACTGCTACCTCGATCTGTACGTTCTTTTGTGTTATTGTGTGATTTCGGAGTTGGAAAGGGTTTGTTTGATTCACCAAAGTTACACAATAACATGAAATTAAACTAACTGATCAACTCCTGTGTTCTGCGAGGTTAAATCTATGTTTCTGTCTCGTGACTTTGAAGAGCGCATTGGTGGCTATAATGGCTTCAGTTCCCTGTAAAAAAAAAAGAGCTTTCTGATGGCAAGGTAAAGTGGTGGAAATATATTTTAAATATAACATACACTTTAACTGTTGGCTAAAATACATTTTGCTGCTGCACCCATCCACAGTACTTAGTTTCAGTGCCGGTAGTGCTGCCTGCTTCTCCAAACTGGGGGCGTGCCACCACCATCTACTGCAGGTAATAAACTGACTATGTATAAGTATTCAATACAACCTCACTTCAAAAGCTCCAAAATGTTCCTCTAATCAAAATAAAGGTGCTTCTCACCGTTGCTGGTGACGCCACCTCCAGGTCCATGGGCTCAAAGATGAGGCTCATCTGCGGTGACATCTGAATGATCTCACCGCTCATCAGACACAGCTTCTTGTTGTCGTCGAGTACTGTGTTCATATTCTCGATCCACACGGCATCCACCGGGCCGTCAAAGATAAGCCATTTTCTGTCAGGGCTCTGAGAGAGGGAAGAAATATGATTTCTTACACCTTGAGGGAACATTCTCATTTATAGCACAATTACATGTGCATAAATCAAAAGAAAGGTCATGCAACGATACGGTACTATTTACCAAACTGTTGATTTGTTGGTTTATCTTCCTTATTTATTGTAACTAATCAAAACATAGTACATAATCATACTCAAGTGAATGTAACTAAAGTTGAGCCACGGGGAATTATGTAATTCTTGATGTTGAGGTAGCTTGACAGAAGAAAGGAGGGATGTAAGCAGGCACAAACAGACAGCCACATACACAAACATCGTTAAACCCTTGGGAGGCGTTTTACTTCAAGGAAAAGACAAGCTGAATTTACCAGAAGGTTGGCCCCTGCAGTGCTGAAGTATATATTATTTCTTAAGTATCCATGGAGCTTTAAAGTTAAGAAGAAGAGTTTAAAAGTGCACAAAAAAGCATTGTGTTCTACCCCCTGGTTTATAAAGACAATGCCTTCAAATGCACACACAGTGTTAATTAACTACCCACTAACAGAAATCCCTTTGCAAACTTTCAAGGTCACGAACAAAATCCTGTGCATTATACTCTAAGCGAAGAATGTTTGCTCAATGAATGAAATTAACACCTACACACTGTCATAATGGAGGTTGACAACAAGCGTCAATTCTCCAGTTAAATGGTCTGGCAGGAGCTGTGCTTTAAATTGATTTGTTGTAATATAAACAAATGGAGGATGCCTGGGCTGGGGCCATCTGGTGCTTGTGAGGGAAGTGAGTATACTGTAATGTAATGATCTGACAGAGAGTGTTGGCACTGGAAAAAGAAAAAAAATTCTATGCAGAGAGTTTAATACACTACACTGCTGCTGACTCCAGATTAGCACACCAAAAAAATGTGTTTAATAAAATGCGATGCAAAAAAAAAAAAGAGTAAAACAAAGGCAGACTTTTGCCCAGAGAGGAAAATGGCTTTTTTGAAACTGAATTACAACGAGCCTTGTTCTCGTTTTCTATTTTCAGTGCATCAGTATGTACTGCCTCGGCTGTCATAACCACTTCTCACACTCCTTATTCATTGACAAAAAACAAAACAATTTGTAAAATGACAACTTTATATACCGAGCCAATTTTTTAAATGACAAGTTCATTTAGAGAAACAATTTGAGAACAGGGCGAACAAATGATTTTCCATTATGACATGCCTCCACTGCCATCCGTAAATCGTCTGCCCATGTGTGTCTAGTGTGCGTACATGAATGGAAAAGGGTTATTAAAGATCTAAATGTAACAAGACAGCAGTATGTTTCTTTTGTTTACCTCGTCACCGCAGCCTCTATTTCTACAAGCTTGAAATTAATTGGAATGTCATGCCTATTTTGTGAATGATCCTTCTTCTCATTGCACAGCTCCATATAACATGAAACATTTGAGTATGTTGCAACTGTGGCCACATCTGAATTGAATGAAGTGCAACATGCTTTTAATGTTTTAACCCATAGGAAGACATTATGGAGCAATAGCATCATTCTACATCTCTACTGTTGTCACATAAGCGCTGCTTTACGGTTCGGTAGCGTAAATGTCTATTTTGATATTCCCAGGTAAACTCACAGCAACTATGTACCTGCCCAGCATAAGTGAGACAGAGAATAACGCAATTACTTTTTGCTTTGACTGGTGAAAAAGTTTTTCAAATGCCTGTTTCCATAGAGACAGCATGCGTTTGAGAGTGTGTCATCTGTGCTGATATGTGTCAGTTCAAACACCATTACTTTGACATTCTTCGACTCATCATGGTTATTTTAGTGCAAGTTGTCAAGATTTGAACAGGACGTAGGACTTCAGCATTAATGAGGTAGCGATGAATAACTACTACCTCTGTACAACTAATCCAGTCACATAGTAAAAAGGAAACTGAGCATTCAGAGCTAAACTGTTATAAACAGAAACACACACAGAAATAATAACAAATTGAATAAAATGAAGTTGACACCTGTCACCTCTCCTCATATCCTCAAAATTCAAGTAGAATAGTTAAATAAAGGGTCAAATCCACCTACTTGAGTATGAAAGAATTGTCTTAACACACCTTTAAGGATATTGCTTGTTTTGATACATGACACAATGTTCACATAACATGGCAAGGTGTCAACAGATTTTAAGATGCTGCTTGGTTGGTACTCGCATAGGAGACTCTTCAATATAGTTGGACTCAGTCTAACCCTATAGACAATTTTGGAGTAGGACACTGGCTCTTATGTGTTGTTTAGTCTCAGTTTTCTTGATTCCTGAGTGACATTTTCCTTCCTTTAGAGCGGATTTAACAACTTCACCACATCCTCCCAACAGGATTTGGGTATAAAGAGAAGGTTTCGGTCAAGGTCAACATTCTAAGCTGTTATTTGTGAATATAAACAGTATTAAGCAAATGGAAAGTCGTGGGGAGCCATAGGGAGCTGTTACATCATCTGCTAAATAGTCTCTATATCAGGGTTTGTGCAGTGGGAAATATATATGAATATGTAAATTTGACCACATTGTACGATTACACTGGATTTCAAGTGCTCTGTATCCAAATGAGGAGCAGGTGCACAAGCTCCCCAGTGTGAACATGTTCATCTGTACCAGGGTGTTAAAGGGGCATGTCGCTGGATCAACACAATGCTTCACAAGTTTGACAATACTGTGTGTTTGTTTCCTTGCTTTAAAGGTGTCTAAACCTAGGTCTGTTTAAAACGACCACCTTACCTGGGAGGAAGCGAAGGCTCTGTAGCTGACAGCGAGGATGCCGTCAGACCACTCGTGAGAGATGGGGTCAAACTGGCCATACAGCTGTCCCATGGTGATGGATTTAGGATTGATAACTGTGATCTGCACCTCGTTCTCATCCATCAGACCCTGGTGTTACGTCCACATGCATACGAACACACAAGAGACAACAGAAATACAGATTATAGCGATGTAAAATCAAGAACAAAATGGATGCATGGACAAATAGAAATGAAATGCTAAAATACACATAATTTTTTACTGCACAGGTAAAGAAGTAGCAAAACAGAGCGTGATTTTGCCAAAATTATCTCCACCAAGACTCATAAATTGCTTGGAAGATTACTGTCTATATGACAGGTTTCTTCTAACTAAGGAAGAAAGCAAAAAGTGCAACAAACAGCTTTTCAGACAGAATGTCACTTTGAGTTAAAAACAATGAGAAAAGCAAGCTGCTGAAAAAAAAAAAAAAAAAAGACCAACAAAAAAGGAGAGGAAGGGGAGGTGGCGGGGGGGTTGGACATGATCAGTGGACGTGCAGCAACAAGGATGACGATGATAAATGTGGCATTCCCAGGCGTTCCATCAGCAGGCCTTCATCTGTCTCCTTGGTGGGATGCCTCTCAGCCCTCTCAGCCATGTAAATACAACAAGCCAGTTCTGCTCTTCACTGTGAGATCGATAACTGCTAAACAAAAACTACAGCTCTGACAAATTGGATGGATGTGTTTACTTGGGAAAAACATGTAGCTCAGATAAGCCTTGGATATTGGGTGTAACACATTTTTTACTTGTCATGAAAGTTTTTATGCTTTTTTTTTTACAGATTGAGCAAGTTCATGTCCCAAGGACTCGGGAAACCCCATCAAAATCCGTGATACAATGCAATTAAAGAATGCATGGTTAACCATCTGAAAATAAAGCAGTTTCTTCCAAAATGTCTGACAAATTGACCAGGTGAATACCTGACAGGAACATAATGAATAAGTTGGACCTCAAGGACATTTACGGGAAATGCAACCAAGAAAATAAAGTGGTTGAAGTAGCTATTGATCAAGACTCAGTGCCACGTAAGGAATCATGTAATACAAAAAGCTGACACACAACTTGTGCAACATTTCTCCACTTCTGTTACCATAATCTTAAATCACAAATCCTTCCTAGCATATCCATCTTTCTTTTTTAACTCTTATTATCAAAAGATGAAGAGCACAGTATCCACCTGAGATTTAAAAAAGGGTATCATACCTTTTCAAAGACATCATGAAGGGCTGCTGCCAGCACACGATAGGCGCTGGTTTTGCCTCCAAAGGGTTCACCCACCAGCATGAAACCATGCCTCACTATCATCATCTCAAAGATCTGCAGGATTTTCTCAGTGAAGAATTCGGTGACCTGCAGGTTCATCCTCTGGCAGTTTTCCTCGACGGCCTCCAGCAGGACGCGGTAGTCTCGTTGTGGAAGCTGTACGCCCGGGAAGAGGTCAGAGGTGATACCCTGGGATGGAAAGGCAAAGTAGTTGGGGAACAGTGAGGGAAGTTGAATGAGGGAACACGCATACTTAAAGCTACTACGAGGAACTTTCATTTTGGGTTAAATTTGATGGTCCCCGTGTTTCCGAGCACCAGAGCCCCTTTATAAAAACTCTAAATTTACTGAAGCAGAGTCTGACAGTCGGTCCCGCACATTTCTAGAGCTACAGTGCCTCCATTCACTCTAGTGGGCCTAGCAATACGGCCTGGATCTTCAGCGGCGTGGTGCTGCTGCTGGTCGTGGAGCTCACCGCCTCCAATCTGAGCTCCGACTGCAGATGAAGGTGGAAACGACTCCAAATCTGGGCCTGTCCGCAGTGAGCTGAAGGAGTTTCTGGTGAACCTTTGTGCCATAAATTGCTTTGCTTCATTTTGCAAGGGAATTGGACACGATGACATTAAGGCATTAAGCATAACCATATAGAAATAGCTAATATGCTCGCTGATGGTTTTGCTCTGTTATGTAGGTCATATATAGGCATCAGTATTAAATTGAGACTGTTTCATAACCAGTTAAAAGTTCCATGTAGTAACTTTAGACACAGTTTTAAACAACATGCAAAGGAAAAACACAAGCCTACACACTTGCACACACACACAGACACACACACACACACACACACACACACACACACACACACACAGACACACACACATTCACCTTGGGATACATAGGGTCAGGCAAGTTGATAGACCACACACACACACACACACACACACACACATATATATACTCCAGTGAACTGTTCTGACTCAAACAGACTTAAATTGTCCTTGTGCATCACGGCTCCAAATGAACTGACTGGAATTAACATGGGCTGACATCACTTGATGTGAATCGCTCCATTAATCAAGACAGGGAGAGCCCCATTCTATCGCACCTCAAATAGCTTCAGATCATGGGACAGAAACTTGGGCAGATTGACATCAATAATGGATCTCAGCAGCAGGGTGTCTTCATTCTCTTCTGGAAAAGTGAGCTACAGTGCAGGAAACCCGGAAGAAGGGGAGAAAAGGAGAAGAATGACATGTAATTAGAAGCAGTTGTTTTTCCACAGTAAAGTCTGAGCAACATGAGAATCACAACCAAGTGAAGAAGCTTTATCAGTTTGCAGGAGTAACCTGCACCTCTGTTTTCCAAAAGCAAAATTGAAATAGGCAGCAGGTTAAGTGTCCCTGCTAAGTCTATATAGAACCTGATGAAATAAATGATATGTATGCAGCATCAGGTCACCCCTGTGTATGAAAAATGCAGGTGCCTGTTGATAACTGTTTCTTTGAAAGCCAAACTGACAGCTCTTTTCTTCTCTCACACATCACTGCTCTTTGCGTTGTGTTCGGAAAATAAGGAGATTTGGGCCAATTCTAAAGATTATTCTCTGTGTCTGAAAGATTACTGCTGCGTCAAGTGGCATAAACAAAATTTCTATTGTGCATTCAATCCAAATAGTATCGCAGAACTACCAATGTGTAACCCAGCCCTAGTTAAATAAACCTTCTTCCTCTCCATAAAAACTCTAACTAAATCTGATTTTAAGATGAGGCAAGACATTACACAGAGCGATGTGCGTGTCTGCCTTTTAACTTGCTCGGCACTACTTTCATCAACACAGACTGAGCAAGGGTTTTAGAAATCATTGCACCCCAATTAGGCACTCTTTACATTTGTCTTTCAGTTAAATGACCAAAGATTGTTGTTGTTAATCAAAATGTGTTTCCTGAAAAGAAATAACGATTGAAAGCTCTCAAAGCACAATAAGAAATGAAAACAACCAATGACAATGGCACTGTGGATATGTGTAATGGACACCAAATTATATTGTATATTGCATATTGTAGTATTGGAAAATATTCAGATAAATGAACAAAAATTCCAACACATCTAAATTAATCTGTGTTAATATACCTTGAGGTTTCCAGCAGCAGTAAGCACAGACTTGACAGCCCTCATCCCGTAGTCGTAGTGATGCTGTGAGGACAGCTGCTCCGAACAGAGTCGATAAGTGGCCACAATCTTCACCGACAGGGGCCGCGCAGTCACAAAGCCGCACGAGTAGAGCACAATCTCTGCGATCATTGCATAGTCGGGTACCATCATAGCCACAGTCCTGAACAGAGCCTGGTGAAAAGACACACTTTGCTGAATAGAATTGTTTTTTTATCTGAGTGCGCATTTATACACAAGGAACAGTAACATAGAGGCCAAAACGTTAGTCCTGTTTCCTTTGTCAAGTTTATAAACAGTCTACAGTTTTCAGTTTTGCTGCAGAAATGTCCAACTATATCTACTGCAGTGACATTTCTGCTCGCATGAAAACGTTACAATTACTAAAAAGCAGCCTCACTAATCATTAAAGTTAAAGAAAACTCTCACAGGCCTACCTCATAGTTTACAATACAATATTTTAAAAATCAACCTTAACGGCCTTTATTTAGAACAATGTTTAGTCGAGACAGAATACAGATTTTTCCAACTGTAATTCAGACTCCTGAATCATATGCCTCAAACTCTAGAACTTACAGTTTGGACATTCAAAATAGAAGGAAAGGCTTAGAAACTGATACTGTACCTTGAGATTGTCTGGTAGCTCAGAGCGCCCAGCGTAGCCGGGATTCATAGTAATGAACACAGCGCAGGACGGGTTCAGTCTTAGCTCTGTCCCTTCAAACAGCAGCATCTCCACATGGGCAGTGATTCCTGGACACATGAGACACAGTTTGTATTTACTTGTCCTTTGTGTCTCATGACTCAGACAGTTGGACAGTTGAAGAGAAGAAAACCGTGTAAAAAGAAAAGGGTTTGCACTATTAAAGGCTGCGAATCGATCAGTGTGCTCCGGTGTACAGTCTCTACCCTGAGGAGCATATGCCTGGATGCCATGTACGCCATATGGGCCTGTGTACACCTCGGGGCACATAAAGACACAAATGCACACCTTAACACGTGGCCATAGGCTTAGATGCTTTAAAATGTGTCCTGCAAGTCTTCACAACCCATACGACATCCTCTATCCAGGATTCAGATAAGTAAAACCTCCAGCTAAAAACTACTGTGAGAAAAAAGTTTAGCAACAGAGACCTATTTGCATTTTTAAACTTTACTTTTTTGCTAAGAAAAAATCTGTATACCCCATTGGTTCTGGAATCTTATGACACAAGACATTCAAAGCCTTTAGGACACATAGGACACACTGCTGTTCTGTTCTGTTGGCCAGCCTACACAAATTGCCTCAGCTCCGTGTTGATTCTCTTTGTAGTCCAAAATCTGTTTTTTTTTCTACTGGTGAGAATACACCATACAGTATGTGTTTATGGTATACTGCCAGCTTAGGGATAAAAAGAGGGAACATGATATATATATATATATATATATATATATTTTTTTTTTTTTTTTATTATTTCTTTAAACAGCACAAACCTCTCTGTATGGTGAGAATCTGTTGGGCCACCACAGACAGCACCTCCAAGTCAATGCGGTTAAACTCATCAAAACAGGCCCAAGCTCCGCAGGACAGAAGGCCCTGGTCACACAGACACACACAGACACACACAAACAAACACACATACATTGGCACACACAGACACACACATACACACATCATCAAAACACACACAACTCATTAATACATATTTAAATAGTATGTATGAGCAAGTTTTGCCTGGGTATGTGAGATCTATTTCAGTATGGCAAGTGGGAGGCAATTCCAGCAGGGTGTAAGCAATTTCAGTGGAATCAAATAAAGGATATTTGCAATCATTTATTGTGGCTCTTGTGGTTTCCTGCATTCATACTGATCAGCTGCAGTAGTATTGCGGGGGGGTTACACAACCTAGGAATACTTTCAGACTAACTATTACAACTTCTTTCACTAGCGTAGTGTGTTCAGTTTATGATGAGAGAGAATCGCACTCACTTTGAAGAACTTGCCCAAAGCAATGTAGTCCAGTCCGTCAGAGCAGTTGAAGACCACACATTGCTTGGCCACAGCTTTGGCCAAGTCTTTGGTTGTCTCTGTTTTTCCCGTGCCAGCTGGACCTTCAGGGGCCCCTCCCAGGTAGAGGGCGAGGGCGCCAAACAAAGTGCTGAAGTTGGGGGAACAGACAGGCGAAAGCTAGCTCATGTCAGTGATTCATGCGATCAAGTGATTCCTCACAGCACTCTGTATAGATATTTATATTTTCACACGTCAAAATACACACGTCAAAATAGATCCGCTCCAGCCCGCTGACAAAACATTTAATAAAATAATAAAAGCTGTATTGTGGAAGGTGGCAGCTTTTGAATGCTAGGCTTTCAGGCACACTGAAAATGCATTTTTCTATATAGTGTAGGATTTGATATTATTCCCATAACCCCTCTTGATACATATTATCTTATGCCATTTGGACGACATTCTTTCAGTTTAATCTATTGATGCAATCAGTGCAACAATACATTCTTAATAATGTGTTTCAGTTGTGTTTTGATTGATTATTATTATTAGTATTATTGCTCTATAGAATTGTATAGACGCAATGACCAGTAAGCTGCCTTTCACAGTCAAAGCAGATAACATTACCCCCGCCTCATAGAGACAGTAGTCAGCCAAGCTCTGGCAGTCATTTTAAGAACTTGGCAAACTGCCTCAGTGGCTAGCTGGAGAGCATCGTGCACAAACAGACAGGTTTGATGAACATCAAATATTTCCAGGAAAACAGTAAGGAAGAACTCCCAGCAGCTCAGCAACAGTAGACTGTCTCTTTAAGATGAGACTAATAAGAGGATGGACAAGAGAAGGATTTTAGAATGGGGACGAGAAGAGCTCTTTTCTAACAACAGACTGACAAGTTAGTTGATGGTGTATAATAGTGTAGCAGTAAAAGTAGCTGCCTCCAACTTGGGGTTTGTAAAGTCATTAGACAGACACGACTTTAAGCTGCAAGCATCTCAAACACATAAGCTTTAGACAAAGACAGACAGTAAAACACTTTACCGGTAGCAGCGGTCAGTGAGTGGGGTAATGACCAGACGTGGAGTGTTGCCAAGGTATTCATAACCATAAGGCAAACCGGCATTTATCATCTTGGTCTGGAGTTTGTTCTCCTGCACAGGTTGGGAGTTCAGAGGTCCATCAACAAGTATGTATTATGAGTTGAAAAGAATCCCCAAGTTGCCCCTTTCACATACCACCCAGTAGTAGCGCAGTTGGCTTAGCCACTCAAAGTCATTCTCGTCACTTATTCCCTTCTGCACCAGCGTAGCGAGCACATCCCTGGCGTGGACGTCCAGCACGACAAGCGCTCCGAGGGTGACCCGGTTCTGTTTGGTTAGCTTGCCGCGTACAAGTGCCACAATGTCGTCAATCTGTTTGTTGTTCTGGTCCAGGTAGGAGTCTAAGGCCTGAGGGGAGAGAGGCATGATTAAATAGAAGGCAGAGCACGCTGGAGAGGACGTTATCGAGAACCCATCTATACACTGAGAGGTCACAAGTTTTGATCCATGCAACAACTACCAACCGATCACTGTCAAGATGTCCACAAGAAAAACAACTCAATTTTCCCGTTTTTATTGGGCTGGCTGGGCTTGATCTTGTGTCATGAAGGATATTAAAGAAAAATACAAAGGGGTTTTCCGGTCCAACCTCATATGTTCGAAATAAAATGTGGTGCTTATGAGATATAGGGGCTCTTCATTTGATGTGACAGATTTAATACACTTCAGTCTGTGTTTAACCACTGAACCGTTTTGAATTAGATGGTGGCTTGGAGCAGCCAGGTTAGTCATTACTGTAAGTGACACAGTCATTGAAAGGTAATCTGTTTGGCACACAATTTATCCAAGACTAAGCACTATAGTTGACCTCATCTTGAGAACTTTGTACATCTTTTTATTAGGCTGTTTCACATGCACTGTCTGACATGAAATACTTCACAGGGTATGTTACCATGGATACAGATTTGATACAGACATGGAACTTCAGAGAATATTGTGGATGATGTGTTCCAGGAAAACATGCTGGCTTGCTTGCTTTATAAAATAATTTTGAATGTGGGTTAAGACTATCTGTAAAGAAAACAGATGAATCGTGATTTTGATGACTTGAACCCAAAATGAACAGGCTATTTGAATTCCAGATGGTTACAGGCCTCTTTGAGGATTCTTGAAATATCTTCAAAACAGCAGCAAATCCTTTTCAAGGAAATTTCAAAGGGATGTATCTTTTAGAAAAATCAATGTTTGGTTCTGAGACTTACTGAAAGGGAGCATCAGTATGAAAGATCTCTGACACTACATATGTAAAACTGTAATTCAGAATACGTAAGCATTTAAAATAAGAAATACAATAAACTGCTGATCACCTTCTGTCCGGAAATAATGGCTTCATGAATATCCTTCGTCCAGTAGACCTGTGAGACGCAGAGCACGGTCTGGCCTGGCCAAGCACGCACCCAATTGATCCGTAACTCTTTGGGGTATGCCTCGATTGCCTCCCCAACTACCTACAATGGACCACAACGGAGACAGAGGTTTAACTACCTAGTACCTGTATCATGGAAGATATTAGAAATCATACTGGGAGAAGCCTTGGAAGTCGAGGCTCAATTGTGGAGTCAAAAATCTAGTCTGGTGTGTTGAAGACTTGATTGAATATCACAAGAAACAAAACATTTCTTTGTGTATAAAAAGTGAAGCTCAATCAATAGCAAAATAACAGTCCACACAACACCTTATGCAGGGAGGCCATCATGCCATTCTCGAGTTCCAGGAGCCACTTCTCCACCTGGCCCCTGGCTTTGGATGTGGATATGATATCCAGCAGCTGCACCACTTCGCCCTCACTGCTTTTCATGTGGGTGATGTCCAGCACATCAGTGAACACCACATTAGCGATGCCTTCAAAGCACTTCTTCAGATGGGGCTGCACTCTGGAGGAGAGTAAGGCAAAAATATTGAATCACTTTTAATAGTTATAGGTGACCCCTAGAGTGAGGGTGGTATAGTAGTCCACATTAATACAGAGTGTGCATGCTGTTTCTTTCCCCCAGATAAAGATGTTGAAATGTATTACATAAAAAAGTAATGATGCACCCAATTTAGAAGCCAGTCCCCCTCTAGTGACATAATAGAAAAACAATTGAAAAATTGCCATCATGAAGCATGAAGAGAAGAACTGTGTCTTAAAGCAACTACTTATTTTCACTGTTCCTGATCCTGGTCTTGTGTTTTTCCAAATCAGTTTCCTTGTTATAGGACAATTGCCCTGGAGCATGGCTGCATTTCCCCATGAACACCAGCTGCTGTCTTTTATGCAATAAAGGTCAAACTTAGCTTGGTTTTGTGAGATAACTACAGTACTGGCTTATTTGTGTTCAGATGTTGATGATTGCTTTTGTTGTAGTCCATCACTTATAGCACTAGGCAGTAGTTTATGACCCAATAGACGCAAGAAAAAAAGTTACCAAGTGTACCTTTAGTCAAACTACTATTTCTGAGGTCACAAATTAAGTTTAACAGTTATTCTAGTGTTGCTCTTTGAAAGGTCAATGAACCAATTAGGGTTGCTAACTGACAGTTTTTATATTATGAATGTGACTTTTTGTAACATTTAAGGATTGAAATTCCTAGAATATGTGTCAGAGTATAATTGGGAAATTGTGATCCAATCCAGCTGCATCCCTAAAAAAAAAAACAGAAGATGACACTCATTCATCAATATTTTCATTCACATTCACACCATGTCCTGTGACTTTTGCTGTTGCGAAAACGGTTGTTGCCCTTGGTCACTGCAACTTAATTGCAATGTTTGCTGAAGTCCTACTTATTATTACTCACTTTTCTTGAATGTCACACAGTAAACAAAGACTTTCCTCTTTTCTATACTGCTGTATATCTCTCTACTGCTGTATATCTCTATGTTTCTTTTCTTGTTCTCGCTGTGCACAAAAACATTCAAGGCAAATAGAAACAAGTGTTACAATTTCAAAGCACTAAAACTTTGGCATTTGGGTACCTCGCATTCTCTACATCCCCGAAAATCAAAGCGAGCCCTTTTGTCAGTCTAACACTGCATTCAGGGACCGATTGTGGAAATTCTCGGAAAATCTATCTAGAGCCTTCCTAACATTACACTGCCCTCTCTTCCCTTCTTTACATAAGAGGTCATGACTGTTCGCATCCCTACTGATGTGATGACAATTCCCAGAAGCCAAAGAGAGAATAAAGGGATGGTGGAGTGAAAAAGAAAAGAGAATATCTTCTGTCTTGAATCACATTCATTATTAACCAAACGCCCTGGGTGAAATGAGACATGGGTAGGTTATCAGTTAGGACTGTGGGGGCTGAGTATGCATGGTAGTTAGAGGAATGTTTTGTAACTTAAAGGCAACAACTCTTTTACAGTGTTATCTATTTTTCATGTTAAATCTTAGTCTTCTTTTATGGAAAATAGTCTGTTTTCAGCTACATTCGTTTGGGTACAGAAACTGGTTTGGCTTAAGTTTATTTATCATTGTCTGTACACTAGTTTTGACTCGGTAGGCTACTGATTGGCAGTCATGTCAGGCAGGGTGCTGCTCATTATGACCACTACTGTAGGGGTATTTCCTACTTTACACAACCACTCTCATAATATAATAATAAATATCATTCACCTACATTGTTTCAGCTTATTACCTTGTGGGGTCTTTGGTCTCAGAGAGGATTTCCAGCAGCTCCTCATTAGACAGGAAGAAGAACCGTGGGAAATAGAGACGCTTCTTCTCCAGGTAGTTATTAAGACCTTTGAGGATCATCTCCAGGAGATCATTGGACGTTTTCAGCCTCTCAAGCATCTTGTCGATGGCTATCACCGCCAACACGTGCTTGTCCTAACACAGGCACGAGAGAATAGTTTAGTTTTAAAGCAAATATTCACTTTGGTTAAGTATGTTCAATTTGCCACTAACATGGGCCTTTTTCATTTCATCACAACTGGTAGTCAGGTTGAACATATTTTCAAAACACATAAATGGACATGTTTTAACACTTTCAGGTCCAGTCAGACTAATTTCAAGTTCATCATTTCAAGCTTTTGGTGGTAAATTACGCAGCCATTACCCATTGTTTTATATGAGTTTCGCATAGGTGCTAATTAGGATTAATTGAGCACCCAGGTTCACTACGCAAGAAAGCAACAATTGTATCACATTCGCTGCCTGGAAATGTATTGTACATCCCCCACTAATGCACCTTGACTACTATTCCCACTGCAAAGCGGCCAATATGTGATGCACAAAAGCACTGGCGATATACTGTACGGAGGAAACATACGAGAGAAAAGTGGTTTGTTGTGTTCATTATTTTTTCAGCAGTGCAGTGTTGTTGCTGCTGCCTTGAAGGTAACACTAAAACACTCTTCCTTTAGCAAAACATCCACTCCATGTTCCACATATAGGCCCACTTGTCACACAGTGCCCTGAAAAAAAATCTATGACAGGACAGCAAAGGAGATTTCACCTGAGGCCTGTCTCGCACCTATGAAATATTTCAGCTCTGACATCATCTCATGTGTACACTAACTCAATATATTCTGGCATTGTCACCCCCAGGAATTGCCTAGATGACAAAAAAAAAGTCCATATAATCTTCAAGGTTGACCAGTGAATGCCTGGACCTGCTCACAGGAAAACGTTGGCGGATTCTAAAATTAAAGTGTGTGTTATCCTCTGAATGGAATAAAATAAAATGCCGGAAGAAGCAAAATGCAGAACTATAGTGTGGAGCCAAAGTGAAAAACATGGAGGAACATAAGATGCCATATCTGCTTTTTTCTTATCCTTAACAGAAGACTATCTTTATTTCTTTGCTCTACAGTGTTTTAATCACCATTAAACAACTCTAACACCACGCTTCTGAACAACATGGTTTCTAGCTTTCGCAAATGGAAACAATATAAGGGAAACAGCTGCTACAGTCGATGTAGCTAGCCTACAAAAAAGATGGTGTACTTTCATCTGTGTTTTGATGTGTTCAATTTGCCTTGAGCTCATTTTTGCAGGATGTGAGTTTTCACATTTCCTAGCAAGATGCAGACGCAACCATCTACGAATCAATAATATGTCTTAGCGAATGTATGTGTAGCTGAAAATTTTTAAAAAAAGACCAATGGTGTTGCTATTAAATAAAATGATGTTAATAAGATAAAAAAAATATGTACAGAGCAGTTCTATCTAGTATGGGATACAAATTATTTTTTGATCTCTCATGATTTGCTATTGATTTCTTATGAAGACTTAAGTGGAAGCAGCGGCTATTGACTCGTGCCAAAGTGACTTTTTCCCCTCTGGGCTCACCATATGATATAAGTAATAAACAAATGGTAGGAATGATGGATCGCAACCATTTCGTTTTAGGCAATAGTCCGTAGAAAAGACTTAAGCTACAGTGACTGAAACTCACCTCAAAGGCTAAATCAAATGATCAAGCTTTGACTGCGTTTCAGTGGGACGTACAATTAAACTGGCTAAGGGTGTCTGATTGACGAACAGTGATTCTAGCTTTTCATAGATTTCATGAGGACAAAGTAATAACCGGGCTATTTTTATATTGAGCCTGCCAGCGGGAAGCCGTTAGCGAGCACATTTAAGGGATAACAATGCTCTAATGCATGTATTATGCGTGATAATGTGTTTTTTATGCACCAAACAGATGGCTTCAATTGGGGACAGCAACTGTCCCCAGCTGATATGGCAGGTCTGCAATCTGTGTGGTGAAAAAAGAACATTATCTAAAGAGAGTATTTTTCTTTGTTCGGATCTGACACACTCCACACATCCAGGACAAATAATGTCCTGTTCAAGTCTCATCCTGCAGAGCTTATATCTGCATGAGCATGAGTGTAATATTAAGTGAGCTACTCTCTTGCTGACTACTGTGGTGTATTTGATGAATACATCAGTCTATTAGTTAACAATATTTCGCCATGAGCTCAGACGGTCAGCTGGTTCTCAGATCCTCAGCTCATTAGAGGGGGGCAAAGGTTTGTAGTGCTGCAACGTTGAAAGACAGCAGGTTCACAGAAATAAGTCTTTTAAATTGATTTCGGCTCTGGTTTTTTTCTCTGCAAGTGTGTATGCAGTAGTAGACAAATGACACATTAAATCAGACAGCAGATAAAAAAAGATGTGGAGGCTGTGAGGCGCTGGATGATCAGTGGATCTTGAGCAGCTCCCAGTGGTTGATCTGATGACAACAGTTGGATCCAAAACCCTGAAGTGATTTGTGAGGAGGAGAGCTGCTCTGTAGCTTTCACTTTTTTTCTCACACTGTTCTGTGGTAGTATGGAGTTGAGATGATTCCAATTTCATGCACTGCTGATCAATGCCATGTACGAGATGAAGGGATGTGTTCTTTATCAAGATTTTGATGCAGTATACGCCTACGAGGACGGATGTTTTTACTATATATAACTGGCCCGCACATTATGGGGGTGTACAATCATTCGCTTGAAACATATCAAGAAACTGGTGATTGAAGAAGAAGAGCATAATGTAAATCATAGCTATTTATTTATAAATCTTAACCTGCAGTATTCAATACGTCTTATTATTAGTCGGAAATATTTAAAAGGTAGATGCAAAAAGTATTATTATATTATAAATAGCTGAACAGTGTTCAAATAAATAGCTGAACAGTGTTCAAATGTCCTGGGGAGCAACTAGATTTGGGATGCCCACTATCATCAGTTGGGATCATCTCACCGTACCTTTTCCACAATTTTATGAAGATAATGTTCTACTGTCATCACTGATGGCACTATAGCTTCAAGTTATTCATGTCCACATTGGAAGCCATTCAGTGTATTGATCATAGAAAATGAATAAATCTAATTGCTGACACATGGCATAATGAGTAGACACTTGGCCACCCTGGTTTACATTTCCAACAAACGCAATATATCTTCTAGAAATAAAACTATTTTTTTTATTTTGTGCTATCCCATCATTTCAAGAGATTGACTTTCTTGTCCTGAGAGACTATATGTCTTTTATCACTTGACTCAATGCAACAAAGACATAGAAACAAACTCAAATCAAATAAAAGTCTAATTTTTATACCTTTTATATGAATGAATGGCTGGAAGTGGCTTTTTATGAATCTCTTACTGCTTTGTCCAAATGACCACTGGGGATAGTATGGGAAAATAGCAACCTACTGAGGATGGGAAAAAATTATAATATTGTGATTTCACTCCAAGCGCTCCTGTGTTCACTGATAAGTCTGATGGCTAAGACAATGTTATGAGCCGCACCACTATACCTATACCTTGAGTCCAAATCGTCATGATGTATAATTATGATCAACAAACATGTATTTTTTATGTTAATATGTCGTGAAACATATTGTCATCACATCTCTCACAAAATCTCACACATTTGCCAAATAGCCAAATGTGATAGACATACTCAAGGATATTGATATGTTTTCCTTTTTTCTCGCTCCTTCACTTCACTTCTGTCACCCTGTAGCTAACTGTTTTAGATTTGCATTAAAGGTCCTGGATACTAAAATAAAAGCAAAATTAGTAGAATTCCTCTAAAACCAGTAGGGGATGCTAACAGGACAAGGACCTCTTGCACACTGCTTTTACCTGTATTACTGATCAGTGTTCTAAAATAGTAAGCAATAGTTATGTCATTTGGAAAAATGCACTCCATAATTACCTCACTAAGGAAGAAAGTGCCAGTATAAAATAGCATATTTACTTTCTTATTAAATCACACATCTGGTAACAATGGAAAATCATTTCCTTAGTCTAAGCCCATTAAGGCATCTAAGCAGCTGTGTTGACTCACACCAATTACCATTAACACATCAGTCTTACGAAAAAGCCACCTTTTTGCAAGGCTGAATCATACACAAGCACAACAATATCAACTAAACTATAAGTACTATAAATGTGTTTTTACTGTTTGTCCACCAAACACTTAACAAAAGGATCCATTATTGACAGAGGACCTCAGTACTGGTATTTTAAATGTTGTCTGTTATTCCCATCTTAAATTACTTTGATTAAATAAAATAAGTAAGATGCAATCCACCATTAATTATAGAGTATATTATAGCCCCTTTTTTATCAGTAGTTTTAATTGTATCTTATCTAACATAATGTACAAGAATGATTTCCCAGTTAACTTCACTGACCTTAAAGGGACAAAAATCAACAATACATATTGTTATTAATCTGTATTGCTATTCATCAATCTAGATTGTTTTGGTGTGAGTTGCTTAGTTTTGAAGATATCGGCCGTAGAGATGTCTGCCTTTTCTCCAATATAATGCGGCTGAATGGCACTCGTCTTGTTTCATGTAGGAACTACGGTTAAAAGAAAAGAGTTCCTACATGAAACTGCTCACAACAAAGTCTGTGGATTATCTGGAGTAACCGGGTCACGAGTTCTGGAGGGAGAAATTGCGGCTCAGTATTTTAAAATGTATTTTTGGCGCTTTGACAACCACAAGCCGAGAACCATATAGTCCCATTATATAAAACTGGGCAACTTACACCAGAGCACTCTATAATGATGAATAACGCCACAGGTAACAAGAAAAATCCTTTGTCCTTTGACCAAATTTTTGAAAAATTGAAGAAAAGATAAAAAATAAACTATTTCCTGCAGCATGATAAGTGCAAATGCATGTGTAAAACACGCTCCATAACCCTCACAGTGTACTGGACACTACGCGTGCACATCTGCCTGTGTGTTGGCTCCCAGTCCCTTGGTGACCTAATTTTCTTTGTGGCTCAGTACGGCCCTGCCCCCTCCAGACAAAATCCATAATTCCTATTTGATGGTGCAGTCAGGCTGGGCTTTCTAGAGGACACTGTCTGAAATTGATGTGTCTCATTTCAGGTCTACTGAGGACGCCAATTACCCTTTGGAAACTCTTTGAGGATGCTGGTGCAACACTCACTTTCTTCCCTCGCTCTGTTGTTTCTGTCGGGCTCTCTATCCCTTTTTTTCTGATTCCCTCTCTCTCTCTGCATTTGCCTGCCTCTCGCAGTCTAAACACTCATTTCTGCTTCTACTGTATACTTCTGAGCCTCTTGTTTTTCTCTGTATTTCATTCTCAGCCTCTGCTGTCACTCTCACTGTTGTGCATGCGTGAGTGTTTACGTTACTTTCGCCACACCTCGTCAATGCTGTCATACAAGTCGGAGCTCTGTGTTGATTTCGGTCTAATTAATTGAACAGTAAACTTTCTGATCAGGCTTGCAGCATGTCATTATTTCCAACTATTGGTTCTTCTTTATTCTCATCACTGAAATGTGTTGTGCAGTAACAGAGGATCATTATCTCTCCAGTTGTGTAGAAATAATTCAAAAACAGCAACCACTCTGTAGGAAATGGCTCCGTACGGTCAATACCACAATTGGAGGGTTGAATGTGTTCCTGTTCGATCAAGATTTAATTGGCTGGCGCTGTGCTTTTCTATATAATTTTTTGGGGGAAGAAATGTCACTGTGTGCTGCTCATACTTTCCATTCTGTTACTGTTGGAACGATTTATTTTTAGCTGTTGATGTTTATGTTCAAAAGATCGACCATGTCTTAAATATTTACATTTAGAACTTACAGTCAGTTTATTTAACAGGGTATTTATTTTCTAAATGGGGGACAAGCCTTCTCTGTAATTGTAGGGACATGTCGATACAATTACAACAGGCATAGGATTGCACACCTTATAGCATTGATGCATCGCCCTCATCAACAATCCTATATAGAACTTTTTTTCGGACTACAAACTTCTAGTCAAATACCAATTTTCATGTTAAAGGGCAGTTATATTGTATCCATGTATTGGCTGATTTTTTTGGAGCCAAGTGATTTTACTACCTGTTGCATTAAGCAAGGTCAGCCAATAGGAGAGGGCCAGTTCAGTACTCTTCTTTCAACAGCAGATGTTTGGCTACACAGAATTTAGAGGTTGAGTTTTGTTCCACTAATAGTTAATTTGATGGGTTACTGTAAAATGCCAATTTGGCAACCTTTTCAAAATGATCCGTGGACTGATAATTTAATATCCTGTAGTTCCCCTTATAGTTATGGTTGTGGTCTAGTGGTCAGTAATTAAATGCAATGCTCTAATCTTGGCATTATCTGCCCTGGAAGATCCCCATTTGGATTTTGCATTTTGCTTAGTGAACCAACCTAAGGATCACGCCCCTCCACAAAGAGTCCCTTGTATTAAAGATGGTCTTCCTAATCATTACTGCACCCCGCTGCAATAACACGATCTTTTCAAAACCAAATCAAACAACTTACCAGTGACACTTGTTTCATTGTGTCCCTCCAGGTTTTGTCAACAGTTGTGAAACGGCGTCCCTCCTCAGGCATCTGAGTCAAGATGTCCGGGGAGCTGAATATGGGCTCCAGGTAGAGCCAAGTGGACTGCACCTTCAACCATTCATCAAGAATCTCTTGGAGGAGCAGCAATTTGCCCTCCCATTCCCTACAGGAGAAGATGAGTACATGTAAGTCGGAATAAACAACTACAATAATATCACTTAACTGGGAATAGGGAATCATTCTCCACTTTGGAAGGACAAGAAGCCCAGAATGGAACTGTAATGACAACACAGAGTTAAAGGATGTTTGAGAATCCTGGATGTTTCTTTGTTTTATCTTGCATTCAATGCCAGATATCCTCTAATCTGTGGTTAGTTCACTGAGTCACAAATTCACACAGGATTGCATGGCTTTTGCAGTCGCTAAACCTGCACAAATAAGACAAAAAGAACCCTGCAAAGGGTGAAATGCATTCCAAACTTTGCTGCAAAGCAAATAGCTACTCACGACTCTTGAGTTATTTTCACATATTTAAATGAATATGGTAATAACCATAAAACCAAAATTGTCCCCTTTATATGCAAAACAGTCCAATTTACAAAGATCAGCGCTAATAGCCACATGCAGTTACAGTGAAATTATTTTCATCTTCAGAGAGTTGGTGGTAACTGAATCGCATTCATGAGTGTTTCCGTTGATGTTGGCAGCAGTGATAGTAGCTAATTTTTGAAAATACATGAGAAAAAAAATAATAATGAAAATTAGGGTAATTGTATAAACAAATAATCAAATAATTTCCTCCCTCTCCCTGCACAAAAAAAAGGCTAATTGCATTCAGCTGCAAAACTTTGACGAGTTTGCACCGTAATATCATTAGTGTAATATCTTTTGTGAATCAGACCTTGAGACGAGGCAGATAGCGGTTGCAAATAATACCAAATTCATGATGCTATCAGCACCCGCAATCTATTTTCTTGGTGAATTTCACCTCAGTATTAAATGGAGCAGGGATTGTCTCTTGGAGTAACTCGTGCAATCTACTGACAAACTGATTTTTTTTTCCCTCACTGTGGTATCATCCTCTCCCATCCATAAAAGCTACATAATGGCATTATAAAGGTCTCATGTGATTTTACATAAAAGTAACTAACCAGTAGCAGCTTTAGCTTCCTGCCAAATATTGCACAATACATTTCAAAAAGGCTGCAGGGAATCCTGTGTCAAACTGTGCCCAGAAGCAACATGATATTGCAATAATCTCACAAATTACAGATGATGGGAAAAGAACATTGTGTGCTGAACTCAGAGGTGGATAAAAACTTCAATGAATCCCACAGTATGCTCAATTGAAGTTGTTGTTTTTCAAGTTTCACAAAGAATATCTTAAAAACAATCCTGAGACAGACAAACCATTCAGGTTTTTAGGTTCAGATAGCTTCTCATATGATATTTCAGTCTGCGGTTCACCAAACAGCGCAAACAGAAGACCACCTAACTGCCAGGGTGAAAACATAATGCTGGGGCATTATTAGTCATTTGCACCAGTTAACTACCAAAGTAAAAACTGCTGACTAACAAACAATAAAACTTCTAAGTATCCTGTTTTGTACTTTCAAGTAGGCCTGTCATGTATACTTGCTTTATAACATCAGTGAATTGCTTTTTCAAACAAGCAAAATTATTCTTAAGACAATCTTCCTGTCTCTTACCGTATCTCCACCTCAAATGGCTTAATGAAGGGGGAGCCCCTCATGGTTTGTGTCTTCACAATGTGATCGTCCAGCAGCATCTGCACTTCCTCCACAGATGACAGGATGGAAGTGCCCGTCTCTCGGTAGGCCAGGAGGCTGAACTCCATGTCGCCCCACTCGCTGGCCATTTTCTCCATGGCCTTCTCTAGGGAGTACTCCTTGCTGGCCGCCTCACTGACGCCCTCAAAGCTGCTCAGGTGCTGCTCCAGGTGCATGGATATGAACTGATCCACGCAGGCCTGGTCATCAGCCGGCTTTATGGAGATGCCAGCCACCTCAGACATGGTATCCCAGTGGCGGTCACGCAGGCCTGGGTTGCACAGTATCTATTGAAGGAGGAGGAGTAAAACATGACTCAAACTGTATACTTATAGTTGACATAATCTATTGGAAATTCAATTTATTCAGTTAAATGATTTATTAGTATGATTTCAAAGTAATTGGAATTACTGTTGGAGTCGTACCTGCACTATAGGAATGTGCTCCTTGAAGTCTTCCACCTTAGTCTTCACAGTGGTGGCTATGCTCAGGGCTTTGGGTACATCACTGAAGCCTTTCTCCAGCTTGTACAGAGTGCGCCAGTAGTTACCAACATCTATCTCTAACTACAAGGGTGGGGTTACAAAGAATCATAGAATATCTATGAATTAATATTGCCAACTGAATTAATATGATAAAACATTCCATTAAACCAAAACAGTTTACATATATAGTTAAAGTTAAGTCTTATCACAAAATGGTAAATGAAGTCAACACAGGGAAGGAGTTGTAAAGTTGTTGGCAGGACAGGCTTAAGAAATTGGTTGGGTTGGTTGCTAAGCAGGTGCTATGGTCTCCTAGCGGTTGCTTAGGCAGTACAAGTTGGTTGCTATGGTGTTTTAGCTGGTGTGTTGTTAAGTTGTTGCTATGGTGGTTGGTTGCTAGGGGGTACCAGGTGGTTGCTATGGTTGTCTACCATGGACTCTAGGTGTTTTTAGGCAGTTGCTAGGCTGAATGGGGCGGTTGCTTAGGGGATTCAGAGTGGTTGTTAGAGTGAGAAGTGTGTTTGTGCTAGTCCTAAAAGGCTCTACTGTTAGTGGTTGTAGTAGAAGCAGCAGTAGTGTTATTGGCAGTATTCACAGAGGTAACACTGACAGATATAGCTGTAATAATGCCAGCTGGGTACAAAGTTGAGGGAGGAAGTGCTTTGGCTTTAATGCAGATAGCACTGACAGCAAAGGGCATTAAAGAGGAGACCTCTCCTCTCCCTCCTGTGGGCTGGCATCCAATCAGTCAAGTGAAAACACCTGTGTGCTTGTGTTATGGCATAGCCTACAGTCTGTGGGAGAATGAGAGGTGACAAAAAGGGCAGTGGCTGTAGTTTTAGAAAAGATGGGTACTGACTAGACTAGGTAAGACTAGAATGAGTACCACATGCCTTTTTATAGTAGCCATGTTTGAGTAATATAGGGCTGTACCGAATAGTCTGAAACTGCAATACCACTGTTTTAAAAAAATCCTATTAATATGTGTCATCTCATATCGCCTTATGTTTTGTTTTGTTTCTATATCTTGTCTTATTACCCCTTTATGTCTGATATAAAGTTCTTTGAATTGCCTTGTTGTTGAAAGATGCTATAGAAAAACATTGCCTTGCTATAACAAGAGCCAATTACAGTTGTCTTGCTTTACAACATCAGTACAGACAGAACTAAAGATGTCAATCAAACAGTGGGGAACAGGACATTGGGGCAAATTAGTGTGTTTGTGAAGTTTTATTCACACGTGCACGTCTCCCTCTCTAACAAGCGATAGAACATTTCTCATCAATACCATGTAGACACAGCCAATCAAAGCAAAACGACTGATGTGCCACATGATTGATTTATGACATACAGTGATGATTGAAGGCTGAAATCCATAAATGCCTGCATAGAAGTGTTTGTAGTGTGCAGCTATTTAAATCCTGTAGTTATGTGAATGAAACCTGAATAGCTGGATAGGTTTAAAGGAAAGAAAAGATAGAGAGCTGTCAAAGTTTTCTAAGAACACAGAATGTCAAACAAAGTTTTATACTCAGATCCATCTGTTACTGCTGGCAATCACAATTAGATGTTCTTATAGTGTGACCTAAATAATCCTGCAACAACCCAGTAAACACACAGTTCAGGAGGTACGATGGCATCCTAAGCAGCACTGAAGCCGTAATGAAGATAAAAGATGACCCTGCTCATTGTAAAGTGCTTGGTGGTTAAATTATTTAACTTTTACATAATGTCCAACTTAATAACAAAGGAATTTCCAAATTGAGGTACCTTGTCTGGGTTGACACCCGAGAGCGGTCCATGGAGCCATTGCTCGTGCTGGTTTAGGAAAGCAGTGGCCGTCTCATAGAGGCGCAGGAAGGGTGTGAGCTTGTCCTGGATCTTCTTACGCTGTGGGTACTGGGACACAGACCAGCCGTAGGCCTCCTCCTCTAGATTGAAATCATCGATCTTTCCAGAGTGACAGAAAGGTTGAAATAGAAGTACGGATGGAAGCATAGAAGGAAGGAAGAAAAAAACAAAGAAATAAAAAGGAAAGATTGAACGATAAGTAGATGAGTGTCAATGTATGGATGACAAAAAAAACTCACAAAGCCTCTTACAACACCTGTGAATGAGTTTGTCTTCTTTTTTCTTTTACAGCAAATGCTGCCCTCTAGAGGTTATATATTTGAAAGCACTTCACTAGATTCAACTTCAAAAACAATGCAATAATCCACTGTACAAGGAATGTGTATTTTTCAATCAGAAGAATTTCTAAATGTAATTTGTTAAGTGAAGAACTTGTAAAATCAAGGATTATAATCATACTGTAAGCAGACTGGATCTTACACTCAGGTGTAAGGTGGCTTGTACTGATACAAACCAAGACACTTTATGCTATATGTTTTTTCATCAACTCTTCCTGTATGATTTACAACAATATTGGCCTACTGTCAATCTCCATAGCTTTCATTTGACACAGCTGTTACTACTCTCTTTTTTTCAAGCATTGAAAGCCTCATGTACCTTTTCCATGGCTAACTCTAGTTTAGCATTGAGGGCCTGGGATTTCTTCAAGTACTTGCTGAGATCCGTCAGATCACCATAGGTGGTATACTCCTCCACCTGTACGCTGTAGCTCTCCAGTTCTTCCACAAAGCGGTCACGGCACAACTGGAACGCACAAACAGAAAAGCCCTCTTTGTTTACTAGCAGAAACCTTCATTTTACATTCACATTTACCATTTAGTTCTACAGTTCTGATGCAAAATGATCCCGATTCCAGACAACAAATCAATGGTTTGATAGATAGTGTAGACACACAGACCTTAAGGCCACTCTGATATTGCTCTGTCTTTTCTGTAATGATCTGTTGGTGTTCCTTAAAGATGGATGGCATACGCGTGAGCCACTGGAAGGTCCGTGTGTTGAGCTCCATGTCTGATGGTGAGAGGGTGACGAAATCCATCAGGAAACACAACTGTGTGCTGGAGTCTGCCAATCTTTGCTCCAACAGAGGCATATCTGTGGTCTCCACCTTACTAAGGAAGGCCTGGATGGGAGTAAAGGGCAACAATGCACAGTGGTATAGTACTTCACCTATATGGCAGAATTGTTTGTACTTCCTAAAAAAGGTAGTTCATGGCTGCCATTGCCACAGTCTAGTTAGCAGGTGTAAACAAAAACATGTTAAGTTTTCATCTGTTATTACTGACTGTATCTTTAAAAAGCATAATGTCATGCCTGACTGCTTTGTGGACAGAATTGTGAGGGACAATTGTAAATACTGAAACACACTGAACCAAGCTTGTCTGTGTGACAAGAATTTGGGTTAGTTACCTTAAGCTCCATCAGTTTCTGCGTGTCAGTTGGTGTGCTCAGTGCCTTCTCTGCAATCTTCTCATATTCATCACAGAGCCTTTGGTTTGGGAGGAAGAGTATTAATTTGTTGGCATATACGAAGGGATTCACAGACTTACAATCTCATTATGGCAGAGCCTGGAGCTAAGAGGCACCATTGGGATAGAGGCCAATACAGCAGCTAACACAAGGTCTGAAATCAAAAAGGGTACTACTGTACATTCCCTTTGACTGACACAATTTTTGTTTTGAGGAGGCATCAGAGTGGCCAACCAAAGTCTGAACTCTGAAGCTTCTCTATGCAAACTTAGTGGTGAAACTTTTTTTTGCAACTAAAAGTTTTGGTTGTGGAAAGAAAAAGTGAAACCGGTGAACCAACTGACTTCTTGTTGATTTCCTGATGGTCCTGTAGCATCCTAGTAACCAGCTTCTGCTGTAGCTCCTGAGCACACTTGACCAGAGAGTGGATAAGCTTATGGGACTGAACCTCGAACATGCCAAGACGTACCACCTGAAGCCCAGAGTTTTGGTTAGTACCATCATCAACATCAATTAAAAGATGACTTTTATATAAGCATCGATTGGTGTAATCACAGAAAACATCAAGATTTAAAGACTGGTGCTTTTGACATTTTCAGTTTGTTTAGATATCAGAATTCATTAGATAGTGTTCCATGCAGAGTGATAGTTATTTCCAGTATTAGAGACTAAAGAAACATTAGCAAACTCATTGCTGTCACTCGAAATTTTACTCATGTAATTTTATTTTACATTTTAGGTTTCTTTCGATTTCACTAACAGCTAATGGTCTCAAATGTCAAAGTACTATATTACTTTTACAGCAATCAAATAGTCATTTCTGATGATCCAACTTGCTGATCAAGTACCTGGCATGATGTGTACTGGATCTGGTCAGCAAGCTGCTGGTAGTGTACCACCTCTGCCATGATATCCTCGAAGGAATGCTGCTCACTGAGGAACTGCTCCACATCCTCCTCTGCCTGCCTGGATACCAGTGTGGCGTATTTATCATACTCGTGGACATACTCCTTGGGCCTGACACACTCAGCCCAGAACACAGTGCGCACCTCCTCCTGCTGGGCCTGGGGAATCTCTGGCAGGATAATGGGCTTTAGGGTGCTTCCAAGCTGGGAGCTTGACTAGGAAGACACAGAGTAGGGTATAAACACAAAGGGAAAACTAAATATTGCAATGCCGTTGCAATTGAAAATACTGAATAGGGCATTTAGACAACAAGACTTTATTAAATTAGGGTAGGCTAAATAAGAAAAAGGCCTCGTTATGATCAGTCACGATAATGATCATAAAGTTGACACAACACCGCTCTTAAACAAGTGATTTATAATCTTAAAGAAGGTAGGATTTTTTGCAGAACTGTTGTGTTAGACTCTGTTAGTTTTAGCTCGGGGTATCTAATACACTGGCAACTTGGTGTGCATACTACACACACACACACACACACACACACACACACACAAACAGTTCACCTCTTACCAATTCAAAGAACAGTTTGTTTTCCACACGAGGTACCATGTTGATAGACCCGAGCATGAGATCATAGACCTGAAGGATGGCCTCCTCGTACGATTTGAGTTTGGGCTCAAACTTGATCTCCGTATCCTCCAGGATCAGATGCAGCACAAAACCTGGGTGCTCATAGGCTGACTGCTAAGATGGTGGAGCGCAAACCAAAACAAGGCAGAGAAAGAATGCATATGTTAGTTTTCGCCTGTACATCAAGGTCAGTCTAAACATATATTGAAACGATATGCTAATTTCTTCCAGTCCAGGACGTTCCACTCTTCTAAAACATGTTATCATATCAAGTTTTTCAGCATTCTCTTACCGGGTTTTGTGAAAATAGGCGTGTATAGTCCCTCATTGAGTTTAACGCAAGGCTCTGAAGCTGGGAGGTCATCAGTGTAGCAGCACAGTTCAAGAAAGACAGCAGTTTGGCTTTTTGTTTTAAGGCAGGCACCAGCTCGCACCTGCAACCCTGGTAGTAAATGTTGTGCACTTCGGGAACCCAGCTGGTGTGTAGAAAACAGCACATTGAAGATAGATTAAATTCAGAGAATGTTCAAATAGTGAAATAGTAACTTCAAACTTTAATGATACCAATGGGGAAACGGCGACCACTGTGATAAATGGCTTGTTGGTTTGGAGGCGTTACAATGTCTCTTTGCACAAAATGACCATGGCTCATTCGCTACTAGTGTTGCTGATCCAGGATCACACCTATTTGACCTTCATAAAAGTAAGGACAGCATAGCTCTGGCTGGGAAGGTGACAATGTCCCAGCCACCCTGAACTACCCACTGTGCAGTATTCACTTTATTATGCTAAAACTCTATTGAACTTTTAAAAGGTGAAGGGAGCTTCAATAAATTTAAGAATGGCAACGTGAAGATGTATGTAACTGAGCACAGGTATATTGGTGTTAAGTGAAGTGGACTCACTTTTTGAGGAGGATTCCAATGGCATTATCAACATGTCTGGTGACAATTTGCTGAAACACAGAGAGATCCATGGACTCCTCTCTGCTGTGGAACTCCTTTACATCTACCAGACGCAGATCTCTGTAAGCAGGTCATCAAGGAGGGTGAGATGAAAGGCAAACATGGATCTACTACATCAGGTGTATTTTCAGAGATGTGTGACATCGGATAATATAAAAGTGTCTTTAGAAAAGCACCAACAAATATTAGATGTCCATGCTTTCCTATTCTCTTTACACTATGTCGGCCACACAACACTTTTATTATAGAACATTAGATATTAAAAATATTGAACACAGTTTGTGTTTTTCCATTTATATCAATTAATGAAATACATTTTTAATGGCAAATATGATTTACGTTTATTAAACTCACTTAACACCTACATTTAGATTTCAGTTTCATCCTAAATAGTTAAGACAATGAACCCAAAAATATATCATTGCATACTTACTTGTAAAAGACCTGCCACATGTACAACACCTGCATCATAGTGGGGTTGATAGAGTGAAGCTTATCTCTCATCCTCTTTTGTGCATGGACAAAGGCTTGGTTCCATGGTTTTGGCAATACCTCCATTCTGACAGTGACAGATAACAGAGCAACTGTGAAGAACAGACTTCCAGTCACTGCTTAGGAAAAGACAGAATCTCTATGTAGCCAGCCATGCTGCACAGTATGCGTAAGAAGAGACGCTTCTTCTCACAAGATACACATGCAACATTCTCCATCAAGTCCTGCTGACTTACTCAAGCCTGTGAGGGGGCCGCTCTTTCAGTTTGTCCTCGTCATTTTCTGAATCTCTGAATGTATATTTCACTGAAATTACAAACAAAAGATATTAAAACAAACAATATTTGTTTACCACAAGTTATCCAGTCACCAATTGTGTTTGGGTAATTTTGTTAATACAATACTTGTAGTTCATAAGAGTTTAAATGAGATTAAATACAGATTGCGGCCTTGACGCTGAGCAGATAGTCGTCCTTAATCTCATCAACCAGCAGCTCAAATGGTGTGCTCAGGCTCCTCAGCTGGTAGGGTACTATTTTCTTAATGTTCTCCAGCCAAGAATCCTCCAAAGGAGCCACATTCTCCAGGTCTATCCCTTTCTGGATGTAGTAGTTATATCTCTGACAAGATAGAAAATCAAAAACATACTCAGTCGCAACATTTTTAACAAACAATGCCTTGAACATGAATTTTAAAAGAAATGCTAAAATTGTTGTGAAACATATGATTCAGTGTGGAAATATTCCTTTTCCGCTGCCCAACGCTGACTTAACTTCCCATGTTGTGTTCAGTTCTTTATGTGTTACCCAGACCACTGCACATAAAAATGCTAATACAATGTACAATGTACATAGTTATTGTTTTGCCTGAGTACAAGCAATAATAGAATTCCAACTATATCGAAGATTTATTTGTCATTTAAAACAGAGACTGCACTAAGAAAGTATCCTACCTAGCAACTGCAACCACTGAGACCGCCAAAACAAAACAGTGATTAAAAGGCCACCATATCCAGTGTCTTGAAAAAGATTATGTAAAAGAATGATGGGCAAAACATCTTCATTATGGGCACATAGACAACAAAAGAGGGCCTGTGATATAATATATGATATCAAGGGTGTATTGCATTTCACCATTTCACGGTTATTCTTTGCTGTAATTTTGGAAGAGCCACATGGTGGGGAGGTTCCGTCCTCCTCCTCCTCCTGCTGGCTAAAAAGAATGGCAAAATGTCAGTCACAACAATTGCCTCTTAAATGATATACAGTGGTGAAATAGTCTACAGTACAAAGTTGCCTTCAAAAGGGTTTTGCATTGATCATTTTTCATAACAAACAAAATTCAACATCTACTTCTACTTAGTAAGTTATCCATAATCGTCCTGTGATCCAAACCATTTAGAGCACAAACTAACACAGAGATGTATACAGACAAAAAAAAGGAAATATCAGGACAGACGGATAGTAAAGCTTTATATAAAATAAACCAACTTACCATATGAATTTAACCAGAGTTTCACGGAGATTCTTGCGCTTTTTACAGATGTGTGTGAGGGAGCTGTTTCCATGCTTGGATGCCCCATGGGTCTGCATTGCCTTTCTGCTCTGGAGCAGGTTCTGCCCTCTGCCATAACTTTGACTTGGTCTACTGTCTGCCCCCTCAATCAGGTCATCTCCTACAGCACACACAGGGCAAAACATGGTCCTTAAAATACAGCAGTGTGGCTAGAATAGCCAATGTGATCATAACTCTGATGTTTGGGTCGGGATAAAGCCAATATGTTTCATCTGACTCAGAGTATTACCAGCTGAAAACCTGTAACATTGAACTCACTATTCACAGCTGCTTCAGTGTCTTGAGGTTTCTGCCTCAGAGGGGGATAAGGCGAAAATGAAGGTTTTGTTTCCATCCATGGCTGCTTTCTGTGGACCTGGACAAAGAGACAAAGAGTTAAACACTTAAACACCAGGTTTGTGTTTGATTCAAATCATTTGACACGTGTTAAAAAGCGTCGACCAAGCAACTTGGAAAAGGGCAATATAACTACAATGAATATAAGAAACTGACCTTTTTTTTGTTCTTATATCTCAAGGAAATACATTTCACATTACAATGACTGGAAGACTGTCAGCTCAGTGTGACAGTCAGCTGAGTTAACTCGGTGTATATGAAGTTTATTCAGCGTTAAAGACTGATAGAGTGTTTACAACTTATAACGACAACGCATTTAATGTTCTCTAAACTTACCGGTGGTGGGTTTGTTGGCAAGCATGTATAACTATCAGTTATATTTATTTTCTTTCTGGCTGAACTCATGTTGGTACTTGTGTAAAGTTATCATAAGCTAACGATAACGTTAGCTCCTGAACGAAACCTCTTGTGCCGTTGCTAGGACCGTTGCTAAGGAAGCAACGGTGAACTCACGTGAAGCTCTAACAACAGCCGTAGGCACCAGGGGGAGTTATATATATTTTATTTGTGATTATTAATAAATTGTAGCACAACGTACGCAAAACTTTGATATAATTGAATTTATATTGTTATTTTTATCTATATCGCTAACTTTTAACAGTGTTTAAATTTCATGTTGTCGCGACTTGAGTAACGTTTACGTTCAATTCAATTCAGTTTATTTTGTATAGCCCAGAATCACAAATTACAAATTTGCCTCAGAGGGCTTTACAATCTGTGCACACGCGACATCCTCTGTCCTTCCCTCACATCGGCACAGGAAAAACTCCCCTAAAAAACCCCTTTAACAGGGAGAAAAAAGGAAGAAACCTATGGGAGAGGAGAGATCCTTCTCCCAGGATGGACAGAATGCAACAGATGTCTTGTGTACAGAATGAACAGCATAACAGAGTTACAACACATTCAATGTATATGACATAAATGATTCATATAATAAGAGTAGTAAGCAGAGTAACGAAGGAAAAAAATAAAAATAAGACTACTTATAATAACAGCAGCAATAGTTATAGTAGAATTATAATTATGAAATAGGGAATAGTAATAGTAATGTGACTAATAATAATAATCGAAGAAGCAGTGGGTGTCAGCCGGCTCACAGCAGGAGGCACGACTACGGTCCAGGTACCACAATGATTCATGGAAACCTGCAAAGCGAGAAAGCAAAAAGGGCTTCAGGGTGGAAGCAAAGCTAATATGCGTAATGGTACAGGTAATAGTAATAGTAATGTGACTAGTAATAATAACGGTAGTAGCAGTCGGTGTCAGCAGGGCCGTAGCAGGATACACGACCACAGTCCAGGTACCGTACAGCCACGATTTATGGAAGCCTGCGAAGCGAGAAAGCACAAAGACTCCAGGGTAGAAGCAAAGTCAATAAGCGTAATAGTACAGGGAATAATAATAGTAATGTGACTAATAATGATAGTGGTAGTAGCAGTGGGTGTCAGCAGGGCCTCAGCAGGTGGCACGATGACAGTCCAAATATAACCCCGATTCCTGGGAACCTGCGAGGCGAGAAAGCACAAGGACTCCGGGGAAGAAGCAAAATCAGTAATGTGCATAAATAGGAGATTAATACATAAAGAAGGAGGGAGAGAAGAGGAGAGAGGAGCTCAGTGTATCCTAGGTAGTCCCCCGGCTGTCTAGGCATATAGCAGCATATCTAGGGGCTGGACCAAGGCGAACCAGAACCAGCCCTAACTATAAGTGCTATCAAAAAGGAAGGTCTTAAGCCTGCTCTTAAAAGTGGTGAGTGTGTCTGCCCCCCGGACTGAAACTAGAACCTGGTTCCACAGAAGAGGAGCCTGATAACTGAAGGCTCTGGCTCCCATCCTATTTTTATATACTCTAGGAACCACAAGTAACCCTGCATTGATTGAGCGCAGCTCTCTAGTTGGGTAATATGGAACTATAAGTTCCTTAAGATAAGACGGTGCCTGGCCAGTTAGAGTTTTGTAGGTGAGTAGAAGAATTTTAAATTATATTCTTGATTTAACAGGGAGCCAGTGCAGAGAAGCTAATACTGGAGTAATATGATCTCTTTTCTTAGTCTTTGTTAGATCATGTGCTGCAGCATTCTGGATCAACTGTAGAGATTTAAGAGACTTATTAGAGCAGCCTGATAATAAGGAGTTACAGTAATCTAGTCTAGAGGTAACAAATGCATGAACTTGAGACAGGATTTGCCTGATTTTCGAAATGTTACGTAAATGAAAAAAGGCTGTCCTTGAGATTTGTTTTATATAAGAGTTAAAAGACAGATCCTGATCAAAGATAACTCCGAGGTTCTCAACGGTAGTGCTGGATGCCAGAGCAATGCCATCTAGAGAAACTATATCATTAGAAGGTTTAGACTTAGTTAAAGTCAATTGTTGAAGGTCGATGGGTGAAAAGCCATCTAAATATATTTCAGGTTCTACAGCTGTGGATCGATCGGTACTGGTTGAGGGCAGTAGATTATTAATTTTGTCTAATAGTTAGAATCTTATCATTAAAGAAGTTCATGAAGTCACTATTACTGAGGTTTATAGGAATACACGGCTCAACAGAGCTGTGACTCTCTGTCAGCCTGGCTACAGTGCTGAAGAGAACCCTGGGGTTGTTCTTATTTGTCTCTATTAATGCTGAATAATAGGCTGCTCTAGCATTACGGAGTGCCTTCTTATATATTTTAAGACTGTCTCGCCAGACTAACCGCACTTCTTCCACATTGGTGTTACCAGTTACTGGTTAGATTATAAACTAATAATACTGAGCTGCTCAAATCGAAAACGATTACCGCTGGAGTTTTGCTACTGTTTAATCTACTTTCCCTCCCGGGTTTTGTCTTACATGCCTACTGTGATGACTCAGCTTCAGTAACGTTATTTGATGTTGTGTAGAATATCTTCACTCCAAATTTCGGTGTTTCAGCACCCCTACCAACAGGAGACGTGTACAGCGACCCTAGTGATGGAATAGTCCATTAATGTGCAGTGTGCAGGGGGTACTGATGGTGATAAAATAAGTGGAGGGAATTGTGTAAACTGTTTTAGAGTGTATAGTATACACTGTATACATATTTATTAGAATAAAAACACACGCTTATGTTATTATTTTTCAAATTGTAGCGACTTTAGCTTGTATACCCCGGTATCCTATGCTAGACCTTGAGCGGAGTTGAACCATGCCTTCTAAACGTACACCCGTACCTCCCTTATACATGCAGGCAACACATACAGTGGGTACGGAAAGTATTCAGACCCCTTTAAATTTTTCACTCTTTGTTTCATTGCAGCCATTTGCTAAAATCGAAAAAGTTCATTTTTTTTCGCATTAATGTACACTCAGCAACCCATCTTGACAGAAAAAAACAGAAATGTAGAAATTTTTGCAAATTTATTAAAAAAGAAAAACTGAAATATCACATGGTCATAAGTATTCAGACCCTTTGCTGTGACACTCATATTTAACTCACATGCTGTCCATTTCTTCTGATCCTCCTTGAGATGGTTCTACTCCTTCATTGGAGTCCAGCTGTGTTTAATTAAACTGATTGGACTTGATTAGGAAAGGCACACACCTGTCTATATAAGACCTTACAGCTCACAGTGCATGTCAGAACAAATGAGAATCATGAGGTCGAAGGAACTGCCCAAGGAGCTCAGAGACAGAATTGTGGCAAGGCACAGATCTGGCCAAGGTTACAAAAGAATTTCTGCAGCACTCAAGGTTCCTAAGAGCACAGTGGCCTCCATAATCCTTAAATGGAAGAAGTATGGGATGACCAGAACTCTTCCTAGACCTGGCCGTCCAGCCAAACTGAGCAATCGTGGGAGAAGAGCCTTGGTGAGAGAGGTAAAGAAGAACCCAAAGATCACTGTGGCTGAGCTCCAGAGATGCAGTAGGGAGATGGGAGAAAGTTCCACAAAGTCAACTATCACTGCAGCCCTCCACCAGTCGGGGCTTTATGGCAGAGTGGCCCGACGGAAGCCTCTCCTCAGTGCAGGACATATGAAAGCCCGCATAGAGTTTGCCAAAAAACACATGGAGGACTCCCAAACTATGAGAAATAAGATTCTCTGGTCTGATGAGACCAAGATTGAACTTTTTGGCGTTAATTCTAAGCGGTATGTGTGGAGAAAACCAGGCACTGCTCATCACCTGCCCAATACAATCCCAACAGTGAAACATGGTGGTGGCAGCATCATGCTATGGGGGTGTTTTTCAGCTGCAGGGACAGGACGACTGGTTGCAATTGAAGGAAAGATGAATGCGGCCAAGTACAGAGATATCCTGGAAGAAAACCTCCTCCAGAGTGCTCAGGACCTCAGACTGGGCCGAAGGTTCACCTTCCAACAAGACAATGACCCGAAGCACACAGCTAAAATAACAAAGGAGTGGCTTCGGAACAAGTCTGTGACCATTCTTGACTGGCCCAGCCAGAGCCCTGACCTAAACCCAATTGAGCATCTCTGGAGAGACCTGAAAATGGCTGTCCACCAACGTTCACCATCCAACCTGACAGAACTGGAGACGATCTGCAAGGAAGAATGGCAGAGGATCCCCAAATCCAGGTGTGAGAAACTTGTTGCATCATTCCCAAGAAGACTCATGGCTGTACTAGCTCAAAAGGGTGCTTCTACTCAATACTGAGCAAAGGGTCTGAATACTTATGACCATGTGATATTTCAGTTTTTCTTTTTTAATAAATTTGCAAAAAATTCTACATTTCTGTTTTTTTCTGTCAAGATGGGTTGCTGAGTGTACATTAATGCGAAAAAAAATGAACTTTTTCGATTTTAGCAAATGGCTGCAATGAAACAAAGGATGAAAAATTTAAAGGGGTCTGAATACTTTCCGTACCCACTGTATATAATAGTGTATGTACTGGTAATAATACAACTTGTTACAATCACATTCACACTTATGGAGGGCTGAGAAAAGATCTGGAAATAAGTTACCATTTCAAGTGGAAACAAAACAAAACAATAATTTTCTTGAAGATATTTATTTGCCATCAAAATGCTAGCAGAAAATAAATTGCACAGCCACACTTTCAATTCAAAAACACCAGACAATGGACACTTTTTCGTAAATTCTCCAGCTACTGAATAATTTAAATGGACAACAGATAAACGGCTCACCACTAGGTCCAGACCAAATTCTTGGCTCATGTTTGGGCAATAAGCAGTCAACAAAATCTTTAGTATAGATGACTACCACAAGTCTATGCAGGCTAGATATAGGCCTGCAAAATGTATTTTCATAGTAGTTGTAACAAATCAGGAGTAATTTGACGATGTCGTTTATAAATTAGTTTTTTTGTGAGTGTAAAAGTACTTTCTAAAATAAAAAAAACAGAGATCACTAAAAATACCAGGTGGAAATTTGGAGTTATGTCTAAAAGACATACTCACTCCCTCAGTAACTATGGTCATTTCTCATGTGCTTTGCTTGGATGCCGTTTCCCTTCTAATGAACCGACTGCTTCAGTAGAGCCGCTAAAACTCCAGTTGTATTTGGCTTCTTCCAGCTGTGAATATGTACAGTATATGTAAAGTGTGTAACCCTTCCTAAATATGCAATGACTCATCTGAATTACTGCAGCAAAACTCACTTGCTTTTTTATTTATATCCCCTAATATAAAATACTACATAAAACTTTCAATGCAAGTATTTACACTAAAATACAAAAGGATATATTTGGCTCAGATAAACTAAGAAACCAACTCTCTCCCAAAAATGTATCAACATTTAAAAATTAAAGAAATAATCTTGTTTTTGATAGACATAAATATCAACATGTTCTGAAGAATTACATTCTATTTAAGTACAAATAACGGGAAATGCTTAATAGTAAATTGCCTCATTATTCAGAACAATGGATTTCTGCTTGTCAACTCCAATAAGCTGCAATACACTGGTTGGAAATTGGAACGCTAATGCTAAAATTATCCGGGATATTAAAGCATGTTTAAAAGTCTTATTTGCAATTCTGTGTCTGATCTGTACAAGATCTTTTTTTTTTTTTTATATATTATGGAGGATATCTGTAAGTGTGACTAGATGCACTTAACAACTCAAAGTGGAATATTACCATATGTGCCTGTAAGCGTACAGCCTTTGGCATACAGTACCAAAGATGTTCAGTATCTGAGATGGGTGTAGTGCTGCATTTGGAAAACCCAAACGCAAAGGAATATGCAACCCTACTAACATATACCAGGCCTACTTTTGGCCTTGCAGTCGCTGAGGAGCTGCTCTTAAAACTGCAAACAGGAGTTGTACAGCTCTACCCGCTAGCTGAGTTTCTTTAGCCCAGGCAGAGTGAGCTCATACCTTAAAAAGAGAGAGAGAGATGAAAGAAATCATGCAAATTTACTTGAATCAAAGAAGCCATATGTTTATCTACATTCAATTCTAAAAATTGTTACTATTGGCTAGAAAATATTCACAATAACGGTTTGAAGTATTGGTACTTCAATAAGAAATATTTCAGCAAAATATTCACCCATATCATTGAAAAGTACAAAACTGGGCCCATACCATTCTGTGATGCCTTTGACTAGATCCAACTGTGAAAGATCTATCATCACCTGTGGACCGGAGCACAACATGAAAATGTAGTCAGTTATCCAGACTGAGAAGCAAACTGCAAAATTGTTGTTTTTGAAATAAAATGTATAATTGAAATGAAGACATTTACACTGAACACTGAACCATAATTTGGAAGAGGCAAGTTAGAAAGAACATTTCTGGTCATCTATTTTATAAGTCTGTTCTTAATTGTTTTCCCGCTTGTGTTTATGATTTAACAAGTGAAAAGTTCTACTGAAAATTCAATAGCATGCAGCATTTTAACTGCCCATAACCCTTGAAATCTTGTGTCAGGAATGAAAGGACGTATTCAAATCACAAGTAGCGTTACCCACCATGCCAATGTCCTTTCTCTCCCGTGAGTGGAACATTTTGCCATTTTTCACTGCCACATCCAACTTCCTGGTTTGTGCTTCTTGAAGTGACGCATCAAATTCAAACCTGTGATGTAAGACGGTTGGCAGAAAGAAACACGTTACAGACACTTTCTCAACCTCTGAGCCTTAACCATACAGTTACTACTTCAACTTTGTAATAAGAAATAACATAAGAAAAAAAAAATTCACACAGATGCTTGACGTAGGATGAATTAAGTAGGCTTACTTGTGATCAAAGACAGGATTGACTGTCCTCTTCTTGACATGTGTCCTCTTGCGGTGTATCCAGGATTGGTCGGGGAGAAAATACAGGCGGACATAAGAGTCCGTGCCATTGTCACTGAAGCGGAATAAGTTCCTGCAGGCAACAGGTACACACAACAGGTTACCATAGCTGGTAAGCCATGTTCATTTGAAGAGAAAATAATTTGTTTGTTCACTTACAGCAATTAGGTCTTTTGTTATGTTGGATTCAGTGACAGCATTTAAACCAAGGAAATACTGACTATCATAAGTATTTTCATCATAATACTTGCGTGTGATGTTCCACTGAGGACTGAAAAATAAATTATGCTAATCTGATTTCCCTACGAGCACAGACACACATATATGTTCAGATGTGTTCAGAGCTGAGCTGAGCAAATGGGTATATTCCTAGTCAGTATTGTTGCTGCGGGGTTACACTAGTGAGGCTGGATTTTTCTGCTGTACCTGCAGGAGTTAACCAGGACGATGAGTTTGTTCCTCAGGGTGGCATAGCGAACAGTCAGCTGGATCTCCCCAAAAGAACCCTGATGTCTCCTAATGTACCTGTGGGGATAGTAAATATTTTTATAACACTCGTATTATGAGTTCATTACATCTGTAAAAAGGTTAGAGGTCAACGCACTAAACATCTGTAAAAGACATGTAGAAAATAAATAAATAAATAAAGCCTCACTCTGGATACGAGGCCCCCTCTGAAAGGTCGAAACGGGATGAAGCGATGGAGTTCTCCGACAGCATGCTGCGGGAGTCATACCGACGCATGTTCGACGGGGAAGGATGTGACTGCCAGGTTTCATCAGAGCCATTCTGGTTATCCGCTACCCAGGACGCAGATGAGGTGTGGGCGACGGGGATGGTGTTGGGAGAAAGAGCTGGAGAGGAGGACGTATTGGCGGAGGGAGTGGATACAGGGGCGTTGCCTCCTTGGTTAGTCTGCGGTCTTTGTTGTTTGTCTTGTGGAGGAGGTTTGAGAATAATCTTGGGTGGAGGCTTTTCCAAAGCAAGAATCTATTGAGAGATTTAGTGCATGGCTAATGTTAGTGACACAATATAAAAACATCAGTGTAAAAGAGCACACTTCCAAGTTCTTATAATCTAAGTGTTGGGTGAAGCAGCTGAATGTTATTGTAGTGTATGAGAGTCATCTTTGTACTCAATGTGTGATGTGTTTGATTCGTCTATGTGTAATGAGAGTTTGCACACACTGAATGTGTGTGTGTGTGTGTGTGTGTGTGTGCTTGCAAACATTGTGTACCCACCCTGAGAGTGGCTTTCAGTTTGATCTGGCTGTTCACTCCGGAGCACTCCAGCTGGAAGCGCTGGTCTAGGGTCATGTCGGAGGCGTTTAGGAGGCGACTTAGGGACAAGTTGAGAAGACCAAGCTGATTCTTCTTCTCGCTCCCTTTGACCTGGACCACAAGAACACAATTAAAAACGTTATCTACGCAGCCAATGGTAGAGGTTTTAGACCTCCTAAGAATCTGACTGACTAAAAAAGGTCTAGTTAAACGACATAGGTGTTCCAGCTTTTAGGTTTTATTGTGATGAAATTACAAGGTGGCTGTCTTTTGACACACACAGGTTCATAGGGTTTAATACAAATTACTGTCTTGGGGTTCGACCACTGCCCATCCTCGTACATATTGCAGCATTTGTAATCAAAATAGAAAAATGTGGGGAAAACCCTCTGTATGGTTTGTGCACCGTTAAATGACAAACCTGAACCGTGAGCTGCTGTGTTTTGACATTATGCACAAAGAAGGTGAAGCCCTGCTCCCACACCGGGTCTTTGGATGCATACACAACCTGTGGAAAGAGAACACAGTGAGGGATATCAACTACAGCTGAATGGTTTCAATGCAAACAGACATGGCAATTTGAAATTAACTTTTAAGTGTAATAGTTACGCATCCGCCTTCTTGTAGAATACATCAAAAACAAGTATAAACATAAAGACATTTGAGATGTTGTATTAATTTAAGGACCTAAAGAGAAAATAGTGCATTGATGTGATAAAGCGCCGTACCTTGCTTTTCTTTACATCTTTATCAATAGAAAGTTCCACAAAGGAGTTCGGGCAGGCAGTTCTCTTTTTAGTGAGCTGAAAAAAATGTAAATCAGTGCATTAGTTATACGTTTTTGTCAAAATGGTTTCGTACACGTTGAGGCAATAACACTGACACTGAAAACCTCACGCCAATGAGGAATATTTGTTAAAGACTGTACTGATGGGCTGGGTGGCCATTATCAACAATTTATTTTCGACTACTTGATACATCAACTGCTTTCAGTGTTTGTTTCCCATATCAGTCTGCTTCTGCTTAGTGCAATAGGCCACAAGCAACAAGCTAGCAAGCTAACATGTGGAGTAAAACTCTGTATTCACTTATTACAATAGGAAACGAGCCAACAAGCTAACATGCTAACATTGGGAGTCTGTCTACAGGCAGCCTGTTGCCTTCAATGTTAGGTAGGTTATGCATTCCACTCCCTAATACATTGCAGACACACCATACCATCTGGGACACGTAAAACAGATGTTTACCCTGGAAAAAGTACTGAGAAGTAAACTTTTATGATCACTTGAGAAGAATGTGAATGCTACTGGTGGAAGCCACAGCTAGCATGCAAGTATGAGCATGCAAGTATGAGCATGACAACATTCATAGGGAGAAGAAAAATGCTGAGGTTGATGCAGACACATTTGAGGCACCAACAATAACCTTCAATAAACTCAACATGTTGGCTGAGATTGTCTACTTTAAAAATACATTTGCTAATTAAATGTTCCAACCTAGACTGTTGAAATGATTCAGGGGAAAAAAACCATTCTTAAGAAAAGGCCATCTTTGCAGTTTTCTCCAACTATATTTCCTACGACACAATGTAGCTCAGAATAATGTAATCTTGAATTGAGAATTTAGTTTTGCCTCCTACACTTCACTTCACTGTATTTTCACACAATGACCAGCAGAGGGCATTCAGAGGCAATATAATGACAGTTCAAGTTAGGAGAGCCTGTATTGAGGAAGACTTGTTTAACTGTGTCAAAAAGTGTCCTTAAATAATTCTTAGAATTTGATAATGCTTACCTCAATTACTAGACTGATGGGGGATAAAAACATGGCAACAAGTTTAAGTGGTTTAAAAGTTTGTCCGAGAAATTGTAATGTAATCTGTGAAATCAATGGCATATATTGAGATTGTCCTACTTAGAAATAGAATATATTAGAAATATTAAAATCCTTTAAAAATATCAGCATATATATGCATGAAAAAGAGGGAAAATGAGTACAGTTTTAGTCATTGTTTAATTTGATCACCAAAGTCCTCGCCTCAAAAATGTTTACTTAGTCATCAACACTTCATGTTTCTCTATGCTGGGAAACTCACCCAGAACAAGCCTCAGGTTAAAAGGAGGAAATCAAAGCAACATGAACACCAGCTGGTAATAACGCACCCCCATGGCATGACAGGCATGCACCGGACAAACGGGAAATACCAGCTACGCACAGGGACACGGAGGCTTTCATCAAGATACAAAAAGGACAATCAAACTGTAAGGCAGGGAGGTGAATGACACGCTAGATTACTGCATGATTTAACCTCTAAAGAATGAAAAGTGGCTTTTAATAAGAGGCCAAAAGAAACCTTAAAAAGGGACAGTTCACCCCAACATCAAATTTCCATATTTTTCTTCTCACCTGTAGTGCTATTTATCAATCTAGATTGTTTTGGTCTGAGTTGCTGATGGAAATACAAGTGCCTCTCTCACCCTATGGGGAATGTCCAGCTATAAAACCTTTGTAAGAACATTCTGTTAGAAAAAGGGGTTGGGCCTCTGCATACCAAACATCCCTGGATTATTATCCATATGCCAATCAAGTACAAGCTAATGGTTTAAGACAGTATGGGTCGCCTGTTAATGATTAGGCCTGGTGTTAGAGAATGAATGAAATAAAAATTGCCACGATTTCAAATCTAAATTTATCAGTAATGCAATTATAACCAGTAGTGGACTGGTGAAAAAGTTAAATTGGCATTCATATTGATTACGTTTATATGTAACGCTGTGTTATTCTTATGTTCTTATGACAGAGGGAAAATAAACAAGATTTAAAATAAAGTTTTAGTGTGTTATATAAATACAGATATTTGATGTATGTCATAATTGTACAAGTATGATGTGTATTTTTTATGTCTTTGGTACCGTGCTGACTAGTTGTAACAGCGTTAATCCTCCAATTAAAGGGCAAAAATGACCTACTGCACTTAAGTTGTGAATATTCATAAAGAAACTTCAGATAATCAAACTACAACATAGGGGTTCCCGACAGCTTACCCGAGCTTCATTTGAGTGCTTCCCGTGTTTCTGATGCTCGGTGATCTCGCTGTGGTCTTTCTGGAGACAGAACACAAGCACACACATCAGCACATCCGTCTATACATTTTGCATCATCTACTCTCAACAAAATCAACAACAACAACAACAGTCCCAATTAGAAGTCACTTACTGGTAGGTTTGAGGCATTGTCCAGATAGACTGCAAGCATAGCACAGGCAAAGCCATCTGTAGACTGGAAGAGAGCAAAACATGTATTACACGACTGACCTACCGCTGGTCCTTTAAGATTGACAAGTAGAATAACAAGAAATATAATATAAATGTTTATCTAAATTTGGATGGGACAAATGTAAGCAACAATTAGGCTACCTCTCTCAGCAGGCTGGGGTCGGTCTTGAGGGAAAACCACTGGAGCTTGAGACGGACCTCTCCATTCTGGACGCCATCCAGAGGAAACCACTACAGCAAGGAAGGACATTTATCAACATGACAATCATATAAAAGACTGCATTTAAATGGATATAAATGGTGAAAATGCTTAGAAATGCATCAGTGTTAAAAATGTTTCCTTCCATTCTTAAAAACGCTGCTGCTGCAAATTCTCGAGATATTTCATAAGGAGTTTAAAACAGTCCTGTAATGCTGGTAATCATTTTGCAAGTACTATTTGTTTTACCCATTGTAAAGACAATAATGTACTTGTTTGGCACAAAGTACATTATTCTGTGTATCCACAATATTAATTTAAAGCTCACCTGATCAATTTCTATATCCTTCTTCACTTTTCCCAAATCAAGGTGATACCTAAGGGGATAATAAAAAAACAAACATGATTTTGAAAGCAACTGTATTGTAAATTTCAATCAAGCAACTATATTCAGTGTTTAGTGCCATTTATGCCAGGTTAAAAATAAAATTCTTTAAAGAGTTTCTATAATTGAGAAACTCAGTTTACAGTAAAGTGAATACAACACGTGCGACTCAAACTGCACTAATTTCGAAAGTTTCTTACGATCCAAGAAAGTCGTCTTTATCCGTGTCCTCGTCGAAGAGTTCTAACTCCAACTCTTGACCCGGGGCTTCATGGACCACAAACTGCACACAGATAAAGGAAAAGGTGGATGGAAAGTCGGTGTTTGGATCCTCATCCCCCTTCAGAATACCTAATTACATTTCTACCACTTTTAGAGAAAGGCTGCAGCAGACCACACATAGACAGGGGGCATTAGATAATAACCTGGAAGTGCAAACATTTGTGATTTGCGTGTGATACAAAATTGGAGGAAATTGTCACATGCTGGAGACAACCTCAGCTTCCAAACTATGGACCTCATGCGAGAACATTTTTGTTTTCTCATCTCAACTGTCTCTTCCTTTTGTTTGTTAGGCAGGCTCGTACGAGTGAGCCACATCAGATAGGGCAAACGGTCCTAACTTCAGTAGACTGTGTAAATGACCAGCATAAAGATGATGAATAAATGAGCATGCGTTCATGAGAGTTGAAAATTAGCCTCCATATCACCATATAATGCAACATGTCCTGACCCACATGTCCTACACTGAAGTCCTGCCTTCAGAGATCCTTAAAAGGAAAGGCTATCGTTTTTTAACAGCAGAAATATAAAAACAAGTGCTGTTAATGCTGTGTCACATGAGGGTCGTACTGTCACTGAAATAAATAAGAAATTGTTACATATGAAAAACGTCTCGCCATAGCAAGGCGGTCCACGACGGCAACAGTAGAAGGTTAAACTATTTAAAAATGTTAATATTGATATTGTAGCTTTATACAATAGCGTCAATAGCCAATTTAGTTTAATTGTGATATTGTTGCAGCGTCAAACGGGAGAACGTCAACATAATTATGAAGGGTAATTTATAAAAGGGCTTTTAAGCTTTAAGAAAGCTTCAAAGTTATTAAAATATATATTTGAATAATAGCAGATTAATTGCACATGACTCCTACGGCCGGTCTGGACCACTTCGAAATATTGTTTTCGTACCTAAGAGAACATTCTTAGGAAAATTGGTGACTGCAGAAAGTTCTCCTAAATCACTGGTACAAGCCACTTTTCGCCCAACGATTTGCCAACAGCAATTTGAGTACCTCTTTGATGTTTACTAGGTTTACATACCAGGATACGCCCAGGATTACAGTGCATTTTTAGGCTTATCTAGGTGCTTTAAAATAATTTAAAGGCACAAAAGAGTTAAATAAAAAATGAATTAATAAGTTAAATTAACATGACTGAAGTTGTCACATGATTCCCGTTACTCTACCTCATACACTTCGTTCCACTTGGGGTGCAAATTTTCTTTGACCGTCTTGCTTTTGAAGTTTCGGTTTCCCACTCTGAGCGTTACATAGGGGTCTGATTTGCCCTTCACTAAACCCATCATGTATGTGTCCTTCGCCAACAGGTCTCTGGCCTCCAGCAGGTGGACCCTCACCACACCCTGAGGAGCAGACAGGGAGAGATTCAAACTCACAATACTGTCTCACATAAACGGGAAAAAAAACACAAAATCATCAGCTATATATTAAAAACACAAAAAGAGAAACCTGCAATTGTCATAAAAGCATCCAAATTGTAATTTATCCTAAATTGTCCAATGGTTCAGTATTCAATGAAAAAGCAGGTGACTTCACATGATCAGATGAAGATTAACATGTAAAATGGAAAGTATTATCTTACATACTCGAGGTAGTGGGAACCTCAGAAGGTCCACTTTGACCTGGTCTATGAGGGGCACACACATGCGGTTGGGCAACACCATGAGTGACGCAATGACGTCCATGATGGCCTCCTCAGACAGCGAGCTGGAAGGGGACAGATGAGACGAGAGAGCTTACTAAACTAAACAGCAAAAAAGTCAGTGTGAACAATAGAACTCCGAATAAGAAAAAGGATGGGCATCATGAGAGTCGGGGTGGAATCTAACCTGAAGGCAGGGCTGTCCAGGAGGTTGGTCATGCCTGTCCAGTTGATTTGTAAGGTCTGGAATAAAGAAATATTAAGAGTTTTAAACTTGGCTTATCGCACTTAGTTTAGCCTATAACATTAAGGTCATGAAAATGTCACTCACGGGGCGGCGCATGAAAAAAATTGTGACTCCTCCCACCAGTGGTGCTTGGCCAATGAGAGGCTCCAGAATGACCCTCAGCATCCCTTTGAGCTAAAAGAGTCGAGAGAGTTTTTACAAGACTAGTAAACACATGAGATAATGATGGTAAAGATTACACAAGTAATGCAGTGGATGCAGTAAAAAAATGAGACGCCCACTTTAAGTCCCTTGACGCCGGCTGTGATCGGCGGCTTCACTTCGGCGTCGATGTCCACGTCACCCTCATAACTGCAAAGTGAACAAGTGCTGGTGAGATAAAAATGACTGCGAGGGGAAAAAATGTAGACGCCCACTAGCCCAGGGACCAAAAACACATTCAACACCACATGATAAGCTCTGACGTGAGGAATGTGTCCGACCCACCATATATCCAGGTCCAGAATCACCTCCCTGTGATCCACTTCATGCGTGTATGCTTTCATTCCGGTGATCCTGAGAGGCTGGAATAAAGGGAATCACATTTAAAAGGAACCTGTGGTCATTGATTTTCAGGTGGATTTATAAATGGCTTTAATGATGGATTGAGTGTCAAACAAAGGAGTAGTGGGGGGACAAATGCAAACTCACGATGTGTCCAAAGTGGACCTTGGTGAAAGTGAACATCTTGAGCGCCGGGCTGGAGAGCCTGATGGCCGGCTGGATGTTTTGCTTGAGGAGCTTCTCCATGAACATCCCAAAGAAAGGCCAGGCCTGCTCCAACACCTGAACATACAAAGCAAAATGTATTCCACACCTTAACTAAACAGCAAATACAATTTCACTAGCACTTTGAAATAGAGGGCCCACTTAAAAGGCACTATGACTCAAACTGTTTAAAAGCATGCATTGCAGTTTGAATAAATATGGAACATATGCGGTTGGATTTTGGTGCAGTTATTATGGCATTCAGCTCATTTATTTCATCAGCAAAGTAATTATGTGTTCAACACACCAACTAAAAGCACCAATTTGATTTAGCAGGTTCCAGGAATTATAATAAAGTTAAAAAGACAATTTATTTTGATACTGTACCTTGTTAACCCAGTCAACTTTCTCAACCTCAGGAAAGTGGACCTTTGAAAAAACAAAAAAATGTAGTGAAGTTAGAAGTGGATTTGTTAATATAAGTTAGTAGCATGCATGCATCATCCATCATGCCAATTTCAAGATGGCTTTAGAGTAAAATAAGTCGACATAAGATCAGTCAAAAAAAACGTTCCGAACATTCGAGAAACATTCCGCACATTTTTCCCCATTTCACAGTATTCCTTAGTAAAAAGAAAGGAAAAAAAGGTGGACATGGGCAAGCACAGTTGTATTTGTTATTTAGGGCTTACCAATGCTCCCTTCAGCATCAAAACTGTGGACTGTAACAGAGGTTTGGAATCATGTTCTGGTACAGAGCATCTGAGCATCTATCCAAATGTATTATCAGTGAGTGCTACCTAAGATGCTACTGCGGGAAAAGCTTACCCAAAACTCAAAGTATAGACCTAAAAAAAAGGGCGTAAAATAGGATGCATTCATCTAACAGTTTGAGATAAGTATTTAATGCGGAAATTTGCTTATTTTGAAAAGGAATTCTGCTTTGTATGGGTTTAAAACCAGCTGTGTTTTAGGATTTAAACCACAGCACTATAAAAGGATGTCATAGTCATCTCTGTCATTGTCTCACACATACACAAACACACACAAGCAAAGAGAGAGTGGGCTGCAAGACATTAACTTAAAAAGTGAACTACAGATCACATTCCTCTGACATTAGAAGAACCCCTGTCACTGTCTGTCCCTCCTCAGTTCCCATGAGTCACTGTTAAAGTGGGTGTGGTGCAACCAAACACGAAGAGACGAAACCTCCAATCACTCATAGCTGGCTTAACCCAATTGTGAGTATCCAGTATCCAGCCCCAGTCTGGCATGTCATGCAAATAAAGTGCAGTGTAGTCAAGGCAACGGAGAGCGTACACGTCCTGCAGTGTGGGGCTTGTTTCAGGATGTTTCACATGACTTTGCAAGTGTTTGCCCTGCAAAAAAAAAAAAAAAAAAAAAAAAGGCAGTGACTCCAAAAAAAACTGCAGAAACAGGATTGACATCTAAAGGTTGGACCTTTCTGCACTGACTGGGGAGTTCAATCTATTTGCTGGCTATGGTTGCTGTAGTGCCCTTAAGCAAGGCAGCTCACACCTAGATCTCCAGAAAAACAGTAAAAAATTTTTTTTAAAAAAAGGCTGTCATGGACTGTTGTATGTTGGGACAAAACTTACCCACGATGCCATTTGCAAGGCACTTTGCAGCTCCTTGTTCACCACGTGGGTCTCATTGTCCACAAAGTCGATGGCGGTTCCGATCCGGGCCTCTTTCCACTGGCGGTTTTTCTTCCACCAGGTGGCCATCACCATGCAGAGCAGCACCCAGCTGATACTGAGGCCCAGGTATCCGGTCAGGTACACGGGGTAGAAGACGAGGACGGCTCTGCCGAAGTACACCAGGAACTCCATCAGGATGCGGTTGACGGCGGAGGAGTTGAGCTTCTCCGTGCTGTCGTGGATCGACAGGCCGTCCCCGAGCCCGGCTCCCTCCCGAGGGATCGTCAGTCCAGCGGCGGACGCCATCGGGTCTGACCCCGGTTCCCCACCCTCCCCTCCCCACCCCCGAGAACGCTCACTGTCTGGACGGGTTGATGTATTGGCGTATTGTTCGGCTCACTTTAGCACAGCTTTCTGGAGGAGAGAGAAACGGGGACGCCAATCCAGCGTACGATCCATAGGTGCCGTGATAGGGCGAGGAGTGACGGTCCCGAAAACTTCCGTGTTTGAAACTTCCAAAAAAGCAGGTAGACACACCTGCGCCTATGGGTGGGGAACGCGCGCAACAATAACAAAAAAAGAAAAAAAAATCCACCCCAAAAACAAAAGGCAACCTGTTATAATAGGAGCGTACTTTTTGTTTTTACTTTATTTTTTGTTTTGTCTTTATTTTATTCATATATAAATATACAGTACCAGTCAACAGTTTGGACACACCTTCTCATTCAATGGTTTTTCTTAATTTAAAAAAAAAAAAAAATTCTACATTGTAGATTAATATTGAAGACATCCAAACTATGAAGGAACACATATGGAATTATGTGGTAAACAAACAAATGCTCAACAAACCAGAATATGTTTTATATTTTAGATTCTTCAAAGTAGTTGTGTCCAAACTTTTGACTGGTACTGTATATATATATAATTTTTATTTTTTATTTATTTTTTATCTTCTACAGCTTTTTTATATTTGTATAATGTATTTGTGCTCTTCATATTTTTTATTTATTTATGGACGAAGCAGTTTTTTATAGGAATGTATTACCGTAAATGTGTTTGTGACTGCGCAAGTTTTTATTAAAACTCAACGTCACGTCGCTACTAGAGCAGCAGAGGTGTTTCTGTTTGTATGCAAAGCAACTCCCAGTGTCTCGGCATCAGGAGAAAATACTGCTCAGGGGAAATGTATCTGCACTGATGAAATCACACCAGCAGAGGGAGCCGGAGAGTTCAACAGATAACCTCATTTTAATAAAGCTGTTGACAACAGGTCTGTGATTTCCAGACCTTCTTTGTTGTACTGTCTCACAAGCATTAATGTGCACGTGTATGCTTTGTTAAAGGATTCAAGGATTTTTTTGTTGTTGTCATTATGCAACACAGGGATGCACAAATAAATTCAGTTGTAGCCCATTTGTAACACAAGATTATTTGCAAAATAAGGAAAAGGTACTTAATTTAACTTTCACACTCTAAAAAGGCAAATTAACTTTTAAACGTTGACTTGTATGTCTAGGCCTGAGAAGGAAACATCTCAATGCAGGGACTTATCTTGATAGAGGTGATAACTTCGTTGCAAAGTAGAGCATTATAAGGATTTTTTTGTTATTGCAAATTTATTTTCGAAATTCCATTGTTTTGTTATTTTCTAATATGCCTTCTGGATCTTCATTTTAGAGAAATAGAGCATGTGTTTATAGATGACTTTATTACAAGAAAAGCCACTTATTGCCCTGAAGTGGTTAAAACAAGTGATAAATCAAACATTGGTGTCTGTGTTAGAAATATAACCTTTATTGTATAGAATGGGAATAAATTACTTTGAGAGGTAAACTGAGGGGTTTATGAGGGGATGTGGAAACAGTTAAATCGTTATCTAACATTGGGTGATGTTTGAAATCTTCTTTAAATGTATATATATATATATATATGTATATATTATATGCATATATATGTAATGGTACAATGGGCAAGATTTGACAAATTCCGCCTTTAAAAGATATGTTTGTTGATGTTTGATAAAAATGACTTAAACAAAAGGTGAAACATTCTCTTTTTACTATGTATGCTGCTATTATTGACAAAAAATGGATACAAATATATAGAGATGGAGCATTAACTGTGCATTAAATATACAGAAAGCACTCAACACATTAGTGTGCTTGAATTACCTTTTATTTGTGCAGGCCAGTTTACTGGAACAGCAGTTTACTTTCAATTTTCCTTTCACAACCAAAAGTGAAGGTTGACCTGATCTACACATGCATGCCAGACAAGCTTTTAACATCCCATCATTTCCTGGAGCAGAGCAGGTGCTTTCCATTATCCTCCCACGGGCCAAAAACAGTGTGAAATGTTGAATGAAATTGCAAAACATAACAAACAAAGCAAAAATATATTTGGAGAACCCATTCATCTTCTTTTCCCTCTTTGATTTCCTCTTGCATAATTATTCTGTGTTAAAATAGATTATTTCAAGGCACTATATGGATCTGACAGTTAATACCTCCATAACTGACCCTAGTGATCATAACAGGTTGCTTGTAAACAAATACATCACATTATTGCACTAATTGGAAGCTTTAACCAAATATCTCAAGAAAAACAATATGAATCAGCTAGTAAACAGTTATTCCATGTTGTAAGGCAGTGTCAAATGTAAGGCTTTTTTTTTTTTTAACTTCAGTGCATGGCTGTTTCACTTGAATGTAATCAGATATTCAGGATAAGCCTGGCTGTCGTGGAAGATGACGTACATGGCGGGTCCTGCCATGTTGTCCACCACGCTGTCGTACTTCTGAACGGAGATGGGGCCCTTGGCCGGCGGTATGATCATATTTCTCTGCCCGGTGGTAAAATCCCCTGTCAGCACTCGACAGAGATACATGCACTTTTCCCCCTTTGGATTGGGCTTGGAGTAGGTGTCCTGGGCTGAGTAGTTAGCGTTGACAGCAAAGTATGTGCCGTTGCCGTAACAAGCAGCTGAAAAACACAGAAAGATATTGAGTTAATCTGCAATGTTACTTGTTTTTATTGTCTCTTGTTTTTGGTGTTTTCAAGGTAGATATTTAGAAAAATCTGCCCACAATAACAATACAACTGTAGAGTCTTGAGCATCTATTGGAGTAAGACCCAGGCACAGTAAACTGATTTAAAATTATATGCTTCATTGTAATGTAAAAACTACTAATCAACGATAAAAAGGAATGAGATGGGTCATTGTCTTCCAGTTTTCAATACAGTTTGAGGAAGCCTCTACCAAGAAAATGTCCCATATTTTTGACTTAAAACTCCTCACCGTTCTTTCCTGCGTAGCTCCTGTTGAAGCCGTGCTCGTTGATGTAGGCCATAGTGTTGTGGTCGGTACCATGGAAGAGGCGTTTCTCGTTGTTTTGATGATTGTTCCTCTGCTCCATGTCGCGCTTCTTGATCTGTAAGCTCTTCCACAGTACAGGGTTCTGGATCCTCTCAATCTAAGGAGAAGGGAATAATGTTTTTTTAATACATTTAATTTGATTGATCAAAAAAGACAAGACAAGTAAAATGTGGCAGACAAAACCATTATTTATTTAATAGGAGTGCATGTTAGATGCAGTTTACCTTAATAATGGTTTGTTGTTTGCAGGTGGCCTGGAACAGATTGAGGACTTCCGTGTACTCTGCTATCCCAGCCTTGATGGCTACGGCCAGACTCGTGGTGTTGGCTGGCATCTTATCCCAGTGTCCAGGCGTTTCTTCATCTAGCAGCATAATAAACAATTTCATTTTTATTATGCCTGTGGTCAACCATGAATACATTTTTTATTACAATTTTAGCACAAAACATTCTGAGAAAGCTGTCCCAAAAAAAAAGAAAAGAATGCTGAGAATTATTTTAGAGACTTAACTGACTTAAATCCAGATCAAATGCACTTTAATAATGTTCTGGCTTCATAATGTTGAAGCCAGAACATTTTGTAGCAACAATAAACATGTTTCTACTTATCAGAAGTCACGTGTAAGATACCTTTTAGTTTGTCAATGCGATTGATCTGAAGGATGCATCCCTGTTTATCAGTGGCTGGTCCCTTTGGCATGGTGACAGTGTAGTCTTGACCCAGGACTGTAACTTTCACGCTTGCTTGCTTATTTTCCAAAGCTTCCTCAAGCCTATAGTTGGTCATCAAATCAAAACTCTGAAACTGAAGCCCCTGCTTCTGGTATTGCCAGTCTGCCACTATGCCCGCCTTCTCCGCTCTCTTCTTCAGCTCATCCTTATCTCTCGCCAACTTCAGCATCTCATGGATCTCGTTGCTGGCTTTGAGAACGTCCTTGCTGAGCCCCTCGATGGTCAACGAGGCCTGGGCGTTCTTGCTCTCGGTCTTTATCTCCACGTCCATGGTCTTCTGGATGGCAACGATGCGCTGGTGGTCCGCGTCAGAGAAACTGAGGATGGAGTTGTCATTGATGCAGATGTTGTTTTGTTCTTGGGTTATCATGTTCTTTAGCCGCAGTATGGCTACGTCCACTCTAGCCTGCGACTCGCCGCAGATGTGGAAGGAAGCAGGGTCTGCTTTCAGAGCCTCGATGACAAAATCCCCTACTTTCTGTGGCTTGTCACCACTTGTTCCACCACTAAATAATGCTGAGAGAAAAAAAATTAATTAACATTACATTTAAAAGAAATCATGGATGAAAGAATATGAGCACATAAAATTATTCTCCTCACATGCACTTACATTTAATTTTGGAGCCGATGTTTACCCAGAACCCGCCTATATTATTGGGGTCAGGGGCTTCCCTTTGGTGCATACTGTTGTAGAAGTCTTTCAGCATGGGAGGCTGGAAAATAACTATCCGAATTGTCTTCAGGGGGCCGGGAGTGTTTTGGCCCAACACATCAATCACTGCATCCAACATGGCGTCGGCCACTGTCTGCGCCTTTACATTGCCTTGACCTAAAGTGGTACAGCATGAATTGCAGACTTTTGCTTCAAGTGTGCACAAGTGTGCAGCGGGAGAAGCTGTAATTTCTGAGTTTTATACATGTACACAAACACAAATCTTACCTGTGCCGATGGCAGGAAATGAAACAGAAGTGTATGAGTTGGTCACACACATCTGAAGTGCGTCTGTCACAGCCTTCTTGATTTTTGCTGGATCCGTCTGTCCAATTAGGTGGAGGATCTTCTTACACTTGAGGTTGCCTGGCTGGGTTATTATAATGCCTTGGTTGGGCTGGGCACCTAAAGGTGTTGACAGTGGATTTGACTGACTCTGCACCTTGACAACCATGTCACGTGTGTATAAAAGCAAATCTCCCTTATGGAACAATCTTGAGTTATGAATAAAGAATTGGCTTAATGATTGACTCTTTATCCATGTCATTACGGTACCAAGCAAGATAAATGTTATACTGTGTTTGTTGTCAAATTTGGTGTAAATGTTTCCTTACCAAGGGTTGTGCATTCTGCTTCAACAGCCTGGCCAGCTGCATCCATAATTGCCTTGGATACTCCTAGAGGAGAGGAATATTCAAACAAACATCATACACAAAATCAATATATATAAAAATTTGAGGATCTGACTGTGTTAGATTCATAAGTCAATTATGTTGCCTTGAAGTGAAAAGTAGTATCAATGACATGCATATATTTACATTAAAATCTAAAATACACTTATTTTGCATTACTGAAACATTCCAGTTTTGGCTAACATTTACCTGACTTAAGAGAGAATTTTTCATTGGAGGAGTTGACAATGACATCAGAGGTCTCCTTGGTTATGTCTCCTGTGACCACCTGCACGGCCACATTTCCCATTTTGGTCTCATGCATTACTGAGCTCGAGACGACTTTAGAGAAGGGACCTTGAGGAACACAAATAAATTAATTAACAGCACTGCAAAAGCCCAATAAATAGTCAAGCCCTTTGTTACAAGGAAATAGCTATAATAGTTTTTGTCTGTACATATAATATTTCAGTTATTGTGGATTTTTTTACTGTTTTTTATTGCTTATTTATAATACTTGTTTTTATTTCATTTTATTTTTATCTTGTCTTTCTTTTACTATGTCTCTTGTGTGCACTTTACCCTATGCTGCTGTAATCCTGAAAATGTCCCCGCTGCGGGACTAATAAAGGATTATCTTATCTTATCTTATCTTAAAAAAACTATTTAGTATTGTGAAAATTAACATTTAGATCATCGACAAAATGATTGCATAATTTTATCGTTACTGAACAATTTAAGTCATTCATATCTTATAAAGTATTTTTCTGTTTCACCTTTACTTATATCATTACAAAATAAAAATAAAAATTTGTTGGGTGTATAAATACACTATTTAAAGGGACTCACTTCATAATGACGTTTATTAAGAGAGCTGTTTTTTATCCCTACACATTTTAAAAATACAGCAAAACATTGTTATTGCTCATTAAAATGTCAAAACAGTGTTGCCTACCTTGACTTTGTGGGGGACTCGTGGAGACTGAGGCGTCTGGGAACTTCTTTGCGAATACATCACTGAAATTCTGGAGAGTGAATCACAAAGATACTAAAATATCACAACAAAACGGAAGAAATACAGCTTAAACTGACTGCCTGTTCGTTAACAGTGCTGTGGCTGGGATTTGTTTACTGGTAGATATTGCTGATTTTTCAACCTTCAGGATTCAAATTAGAAACTACTTTCTTTTCTGTTAAATTTCAGTTGAGCACTTAGGGCATGAAATTACTAAAGCTTATTTTCTTTCCTTACCTGGATAGTCTGTGCATCTTGTGGGTAAAGGATGATCACCACCTTCTTCAAGTGTTTAGGTTGTTTGTTAGTGCTAAACGCCAAGATTTCATCTAACATCAGTGATGCCGCAAGGTCTTTTGGGAAACCCAGGTTTCCAGTGCCGATGGCGGGGAAGGATATGGAGGTCAGACCACTGTCCTCTGCCTTGGCCAAGCAATCCTTGAAAATGCCACTCAAGAGCTGGAAGGCAAAGCATACATCCCATCAATATCGAGGCTGCTGTTGTTCCCATTTACCAGTCCCTGCAACTATATATTACTTCAGACAGCAGACCATTAGTGAAAGTGATATGTCTTGAGATACACAAATTAGCAACATATTCAAAAATGTAAGAGGTAAAAAAAAAAGTGTAGAGGTATATTCCTCAGTTTTTAGACCTTTCATCAAATTTAGCGAGAGACTATACATTCAAACAAATATGTACACCATGTTACCTTATCTGCTGTGCCTTGTCCTTTGTCCCAATGAGGCGCAACTGCATGAAAGACTTGTTTGCTCTTCATATTGCAGCCATCAGTAACAATGATCTCGCCCAAATTTCCACTAGCATGATTTGCGTTTACCAACTGCTGAAGTTTGGATCCAGCCACACTCAAGATGGCGTGTGAAACTGCCCCTCTTTTCAGATCAAGATCTTCAGCCACAGAATTGACAGTCACGTCCGTCTAAAACAGAGTGTGAACAGAGCGTAATCATTGCCATGTTTTTTGCATTTGTATGATAATATAACAGTCCAGAATAAGTGATGTAAGAATCTGTCAGGAAAGAATCAGTATAAGACCACAATCCATCATTGGGATACACTAGATCTACAGCACAGGTTTAATTGTTACTGCTACATACTGTAGTAGTATGTATAAATAACAAAAAATGAAAATTACCGTTGCGTTTTCGATATTTCCTTTGGTGAGAGTGACGGCCAAGCCCTCTTTGGTCTGCACTTGACCCAGGCAGTTAGGGTCAGATGCACCAGGTGTCACAAGGGGAGACTTGGTGGTCTTGAGAAGGGGGGTTTGTGGAGATGGACTGACGCCATGATTTCCCAAACTGTTGGGTGTCTGAAGCTGAGGCTTTTGTGCTTGTTTTTGGGCCAAGTCGTCCTGTCCACCACTAGTCTCATCAACCAGCTTGACCAGGCAGCCGGTTTCACTCTCGAGCGAGGCAACATATAGAGCTGCTTTATCTTTGAATAACTTCTTCACTCCAGGCTTGGAGATTTTAAAATTGTCAAAGCACACAGAAGAGACCAGGTTTTCAACCAAGGCCTTGCACTCTGTGACATCAACTCTGGAACCACTAAGACCGACGGCCTCCTTTCTGTAAGACACCACCACCTTGTCTCCCACTGGCTCCAACCAAGATGTGTCTTGTTTTTCAATGTATTCAACTATGGTGTTGGGCTTGACCACAACGGTTTCTTCAATTTGAGCATTCTGCGTTAAGAAGTCATCAAGTTCATCGCTTACTGTTTTGACACTGTCCTTGTGACCAGACACCACGACTTGTTGGCCAGTGGTGTCGATTCGAAATCTCCTGCATGACTTATTGTCGGCATTCTCTAACTGACTGAGCAGGTCCTGCCACTCTGGCTTCGCCAGGACATTGCTGTCTTCAACGTCAATGTTTTGTGATACTAGCAGCCTCTTCAGATGGTCTTCAGCATCATTCAGATCTCTGTCGGAAGTAGCAAGGAGCTGCACCCTGTTAGCATTGATCTCAAATGCTGCATTTATTCCAGCCGATGTGAGGAGAGCATTTGTCAGCTCCTCTTGTTGTCCACCCTTCAACAAGTCAAGCACGTTATTATCTATTTCTAAATTCTGCCGTTTGAGTGCTAACATTGCATCATATATGACTTTACTTGCTGCGAAAATCTCCTCCCTAAAGCCAGTTACTATCAAAAAGTCTTTCCTATATGATAGTTGCAGTTCTGGGTACACCTGTAGCAGCTTGTCCTGAAGACCGTCTTGACTTAGGATGTGGTGAATAGATGGCAATATTTTGATCTCTTCGGTCACGCTCAATTTCGCCCTCTGCATCCTTCTGGCAATCTTGTCAACGACTTCTTTAAGAGTTGGCTCTAGTCTGTCAACATCAGCCACAGGACCGGCCACTGATAAGACACCTCTGGCTTTATCCGGCACTACAACCACGTGTTTATTCAGTAGCATCTCTCTGATCTTCTCCTCAGCCTCCTCCCATGCCTCAGACTCTGGCCTGAGCTTCAGGGATTTGAATTTTGACAGAGCTTGTACAAAGGCTGACTTCACAGTATCTCTCCACTTTTTTACAATGACTTTGGCATCTTTTTCCTGTAGTAGTGAAGATAGGGGGCTCAAGCACACAGCGGATTGGTCGAGGTTCACGCTGCAGAAGTCTTCTGCCATTTGACGTTGAATGGTCTCTGCAGCTGATTGATTGTCATTTAGGTATCTCCAGACAGCATCGTCAACGGACTCAGAGACAGCAGCAGGGAGTTTTAACAAGGGCCTATCTTTGCCATAGAGGGCTGTTCCCAAAGACTTATATAAAGGATAAACTTTGATCTCTTCCTTCTTGATGTGATGCTTCTTTTTTATGATTTTCTGAACAGCTATGGGGAAATAAAAACAATCAAGTATTAAATCGTCACACTCTCTAGAATTCATATACAAAAAGTCGTCAATCTCTGATGACAGTAATATTTAATGAATACTGTAAATGCATTTACCTTTATGGTCTTCAAAGGTGATGATCATAGTCTTTTCCGTTGCATCAAACACAACATTTTTCACATCCCCTCCTGCATTCTCAAAATAAAGGCGGAGGAGATCTTCACTAAAATGTATGTCTTCAACTACAATTTGGTCCGTGACTTCAAGAGGCCGGACTGATAGTCCCTTCTTTGTGAATGTCCTGTTTTGGGGGCATCTTGTCACGAAATCAGTGTTTTCTGTGAGATAGTGATACAAAGTGAAGGTAGTTAGGCAATACCACAAACAATAAACAGCTTTCTGAACTTTCTTACTGGGAATCCCTACTGGAAGCGAGACGAAAGCTGAGTGGACAGCGCCTCGCTCAACGGCCTTTACCAGGCTGACTGACAGCAGACTTTTACTGAACCAAAACAGTTATCATGTAGATTCCAAAGTAAGAAATCAACAGTGTTCGCAGGCCCATGTATTGATTCATTCATTTTAATTCCCCGCCTACCGAAGCGAGAGAGGGGAATCTGCCTGTAGTGGAACAGGCGAGCTCACAGACAGACTGGGAGACTTTATCAATCAACGCAGATACAGTTAATACATTCAAAACATTCTGTTTCTCTAAAGTGAGAAAGAAATGCGTTAAAAAATGCCTGGGTTCTCCATCTGTGTGGATTGATGAATTTAATAAAGAGGAATAGTATCTGTTCAGTGTGATGCGTGAGGGGCAAATGTCAAAAATGCCTCTAAAAATGCTTTCAGTGGGATTTGCCGATAGAAAACAAACATCAGCATTGGAGTTGTTCAGGCAACTGCAAAAAGTGATTGATAGAAAAAAAGTTCAGTTTCCAGAGAGAAACATATGTGAGGATTTAGGAGCCAGTGTTAGGTACACAATGGGCTTTTCTATGAGATTGGTGGAAAGTTATTGTTGGGCTGCATGCATGGATATTTGGATTATGTAATATCCATTGGCAGGCAAGTAGAATGTTTGTGTTATTTATAAATGTTTCTATATCTAACTATTACCTGAGGTATGCTGGAGATTATCCAGGTGCATCCTTGATTGTTGGTAAAAGCCTAAATTTAGCTTTTTGGAACTATATCCACACACACACACACACACACACACAAAAAAAAAAGTAAATGAGTACCTTTTCCACTCTCGAAAGCCACCACAGCAGAGGAGATGTCAGGAATGACTTCCAGAGTGAAGCTTTGGGTGGTAGATGGAGAGTCAGAATCCTTTAAAACGTTCTCCACCAGCATCTCCAAAAACTCCTGGTTTGAAGTCTCTGGAATATTTCCTAAAACAGAAGAAGTGGAGCACACCTCTTCGTCTGCTGTCTCATCTTCTCCACCTTTCGCCTCTGTCTGAACCTCGACGACAGGTGTATGGTCATCGGAACTCGATTGCTTGTTGATCACAGCAGCATCCGCTGTTAGTGAGACATGAAGGGTTTAGTTACTGAACACGCGTTTATTAATGAAGTGAAATCATTTAACACTAAAAAACAGCCAACCATAAAGGAGATCTCTATTTGTGTTTATAACAAGTGCTTCCCTGCAGTTGTTATAATCATGTATAAATATTCTTTAATTTATCCGTCTTTTTTGCTTATTTTCAAAAATTTAAAGGAAAGGCTTTAGTGTAAGATTCATTTTACAGCCCCTGTTGCTACCCTCTTGGAACGGATGCCTGATATAGACTGTATATAAGAGTGGTATTTTTAGTCGACCGACACAGTTACAATGAACTTTGATGAACTGAAAACACACTGTGAAAGGGTTAAAGTTGCAAGACGAAAAAACACTCCCAGATCTGACAACACAATCTCGCGAGAGGGTTAGGCCTCATCCACGTTGTCGAAATCAGCTAAATATTCAAACATGGCACTGAAAATCTACGCATTCTGAACTCTAACTAACTCAAACAACTATCAAAATCACTCCTCGCCGGTTATCTTCCAGAAACAAGTCACGTGACACAATAACAAACAGAAAGCAAGAGGAAAGTAAAATGTTTTACTACCCTGTAGGGTTCTTTCCAGTTACCAGAGGTTATTAGTCTCCATATAACAGAAACTTTTTCCAGGAGACACTATAAAGTGATGCACACGGCTAGGAAATGCTTCTTGTTGCCATTGCTTGTAACTTATGAAGTTATTAAAGGCAGCTATCTGTCAGTGGCGGTGGAAATCACCTAGATTAACATAACATGCGATCACATGATTTAGAAATGATTGCAGAAATCTGCTTTGTACCTAATGAAAGAATTTTGCTCATTATCATATTATTTATTATTTATTTACTATTACTATTACCTGTACCATTAAGCATTTTAGCTTTACTTCCACCCTGAAGCCCTTTTGCTTTCTCGCTCTGCAGGTTTCCATGAATCGTTGTGGTACCTGGACCGTAGTCGTGCCTCCTGCTGTGAGCCGACTGACACCCACTGCTACTTCGATTATTATTATTAGTCACATTACTATCCCTATTTTCATAATTATAATTCTACTGTAATAATTGCTGCTGTTATTATAAGTAGTCTTATTATATGAATCATTTATGTCATATACATTGAATGTGTTGTATCTGTTATGTTGTTCATTCTGTACACATGACATCTATTGCATTCTGTCCATCCTGGGAGAAGGATCCCTCCTCTGTCGTTCTCCCATAGGTTTCTTCCATTTTTTCTCCCTGTTATTAGTAGACTATATTAACAAAACAGGTATTTTTAAAAAGTTTTTCCTTGAAACTTTGAATTTAAGGGAAGGACAGAGGATATCAAATGATGAACAGTTTGTATAAATTTTTTTCTGAGGCAAATTTTAATTTGTGATTCTGGGCTATACAAAATAAACTGAATTGAATTGAATTGAATTTATACCCAGCAATCACCATTTGTGTGCATCACTTTTTTGTGTCGCCTTGAAACAGCTTCTTGCAGCACATTTTTACATTACATTACATTACAGTCATTTAGCAGACGCTTTTATCCAAAGCGACTTACAATAAGTGTATTCAACATAGGTATTCAAGAGAACTACTAGTCACCAGGAGTCATAAGTGCATCTCCTTTCTTAAACAAGCATCTAAGAGCAGAAACCAGAGCAAAAGTACAGTGCAGAAGCAAACTAATACGAATACAATAAGTGCAGCAAACTAATACAAATACAATAATACAATACAACAATGTTTATATTATAATATATAAATTATATATATATATATATATATATACACTGTTTATATAAATTCCCTCAAAGTGTTCCTGAGACATCGCTTTTACAAGAATGGGACGGATGGATAACCTGAGATCATAATGCTTTAATCGGAGGCATAAAAACCACAGTTAGGGAGTTAGTCAAGTAGGACGGTAGTTTGTTTTGACGAGTACTTACATTTCTTGTTGAGTTCATCCGATGGAGCTTCCTATAGAGTGGTAAAATACATATATAAATATATTTTAATCACCTTTTTTATTAATCACTTTGACATCCCATATAACCAGTTTCGCATGACACAATGCCCTAAATGTGAGCTGCTTTGAAAAGGAATCCAGTCAAATGATCAGATTTTTTTTTGTCACATGACTACCAGTGAGATGGATCTGTAGGCCTACAGCTAGCTGTTTCTATCATCTTCTACAGCTAACCTCACACTGATAAGCTCTACATTCCCATTAGAGTCAGAGAAAGGGTTAATGATACCCGGTTAATGAAGAATTGTTGAATATATTTTATGAAATGCAGGAATTGGATATCGTAGGCGTGACTGAGGTGAATGATTAATTTCCTCATTATATCTGACACCACAAGAAAGTACCTAGGTCTCAAAAGCTATCCCCTTTTGAATTTCTCAAAGATCACACATATTTTGTATCCACTTACCTGCTCTGTCGACACATCTGTAGGTAAGTAGGTAACTGTCATATTCAACACGCCTTTATCCAAACGGATCTGATGTGTCTCTTTCTGCAAAACATTTTGCTGGTCTTTGACGGGAGAAAAACAAAACACACATTTAAACACTCTCATTATAGAAGTCGATTGATGAGAATCAGAGTTACTTTAACTTTTTAAGTAAGTTAAGCCACGGTCTAGTTTACCGGAGGGGGGCCAAACTCACCCTGCTCTCGGCGGAAGCGCAGCACCGCTGTCCCGCTGCCGTTTACATACTCGACCTCGCAGTCTCCGCCGTTGGACTTCTTACTCTGAAAGTATTTCACTAACTTGTTTTTTAGTCTCGGTATGTTGTCCGCTTCGAGTTCGAGGCGAAGAGCATACGAATACGCGTCCGCCATTGCCGCTGCCTCAACACCGTCTGCCCTACTTTACTTTCACTTTTGATTCTTAGGAAATGAAGCGGAGGTTTTGTTTTTGTTTTTTTTTCGACGTCGTTGTCGAGTGTAGCCATGAAGCTTTGACGCAGAATGAGCTGCACCCAGACACAGGACACAGATAGGCTATTGTGAAGTGGTCGGGTGAAATAAATGTCACATTAAAACCAGGTTTGACTGAAGTCCGCACCCTGTCGCACAGTTTCACTTTCTAAATTACTCGGTACTTTTTCAAGCTCGCTTGGGTGAGTAGCATAATATCTCTGCACAATACACTTTATTTAGTCGTTTTACATGTGTTGACTTTCCAAATACACGGTAGACTTAAACTATGAGGAACTAAAACTAGCACTAACATAGTGTTGTTGTGTCGGGAACGCGGTGCGTCGGGTAGCTCACGTTGGTTTTACTGTATAACAACCGAGCAGAGGGGGAAAATGGCGGCTTAATTAACGTATAGACTATTATTAAACTATTTTGTCTACAAGTCAAGATAAACGTAATGGCAGCTGAAGGTGTAACACCTTAGAAAACATAGTATTCAATTAATGGTTTCATTTCTCTTTGTGCATCTCCTAAATTTCACATTTTACAATGAAGTAAAGCATGACTTATTTTATGCAATTAACGTACCAAGAAGTATACTAATGCATATAGGAACATAGTCTGTCGGAACACATACAGCTCGTGTCCTTTTGTGACAGGTAAATGATTATTATTTTTAGAGGGATAATCATTGTAAATCGGCTACTGGTCTCTGTCGCCCTCTTCTGGAGTGATAGGAAAACTGCACCTATACCTGTTGTGTCGTGGGTTCCCTGGAGGCTAGTTAAGCTCTTGATATTTATTCCATTTATTTATTTATTCAGTCTGCAGTGTTATCAGAGCTGATAACACTGCAAACAGTATGAAATGAAGTTGTGTATTAAATGTTAAAATGATTATATGTCGGTCAAATACGAGCTATAAACCGGTTTCACACGCTCACTGGTACACAGAAACAGACGAATAAACAAAGAATAAAAAAGGATAAACGTTAACTATTTTTTACACAGAAATATATATAGTATATATATATATACTATATATATGAACATAAAAAAACACAAAAAACAACGAATGAATGATGTAATCGCATTGAGAGACCAATAGTGTGTAGACATTTAACCATAATCAAATGACTATGAAACTGAGTCCCTGATGTTTTTCCAGTTTGATTGACAATCCCACTTCCTTTTTGTGCCTCACCTGCAGTTACTGTTTAATTATTTTATAGAAACTCAAAATCCTTCCCCCTCTGCCATAAGCCACAGTCCTATTTTTCTTTATATATACTCAACATCTGTCTGTCATTCAATAGTGTTTCTTGTCACAAAAAGTCTTTTTTTGTTTTGTTACACTGATGTCATTGTACGATTTACTGACACAAGGTTTTTTCCATAGCTCTGTTTCAGAACCATGACCAGTAAACTAGATATTCCTCTTAATGGGACTGCGCTCAACATTGTGAGACGATGTGGCCCTCCTCTGAGCGATGTACTCCAAAGCAAGTTTGGATGCGTGGCCACCATCGACGGTGTGGATTTTGATAGAGATCTGCACGCTGTCCAGCAGAAGAGACCAACTTTCGTCAAAGAGAGAAGGTTTACTACTTCCCTGCCTTGTGGCGTTCAGGTGTCTGTGTGGAAGGCTGATCTCGCCGATTTTAAGGTAGATGCCGTTGTGAATGCTGCTAATGAACGTCTTCAGCATGATGGTGGCCTCGCCCAAGCTTTGTCCAATGCCGGTGGTCCACAAATACAGAAACAGAGTGATGATTACATTGCAAAGAACGGTCCATTGAAGACAGGTAATGCAATTGTCCTTGATCCTGGGTCCTTGTCATGCAAGAAGATTATTCATGCTGTGGGCCCATACCTATCAGTAAATCCCTTTCAGTCTGAATTTGTTCGGGCTGAGCAGCTGTTGGAGAACGTCATCAGGAGCATTCTAGACGAAGTTGAGAAAAGCAACCTGCAGTCTGTTGCCATTCCTGCCATAAGCTCTGGTATTTTCAACTACCCCCTGGCACCGTGCGCCAACACCATAGTGGTGACTGTGAAACGCTACTATGATAGAAGACGCTCTCCAGGACATCTCCCCAAAGAGATCCTCTTTGTGAACAACGACGATCCCACAGTCAGAGCAATGGAGACTGCCTGCCTTCGGATATTAGGCAACAGCAAAAGCGGCGGAGATGCCAAAACCTCAGCAGCTTCTGTCCAGCTTGGAAATGTCTGCCTGACACTGATGAAGGGTAACATTGAGGAACAGCTGGTACGAATCTGTAATGTTTCTTCAATAACTGATTATTTGCTTAATTTATACATTTAATGTGAATGTTTTATGTATTTTTCATATTTTCATAAATGTTTACCAATAAGCTTTTACCACCCTTATCATCCCAAACTTGCACTTAACCTGGTCCATAGTGGGATAAGCATGAAAAACATTAACTGCATGCTGTTACTGTTGTATAAGCTTCTATACTATTTAATGAAAAAAAAAATGAAAGTCAGTAAGCTCATATTGCTATTCACAAACGGCCTTTTCATGCACCAACTATTTTTTCTCTCAGACGGATGTCATTGTTAACACCACATCTTGGGATCGAGACTTGAGCGTTGGTCAAATCTCCAAAGCATTATTGGACAGAGCTGGTCAAGGAATGCAACATGAAATTAGAAAGGCTACTCCGAAGGAACGTGTCATCGTCACAAAAGCCTACAATCTGCAATGCAAAGAGGTGTTTCATACCTTTTGCCCTGAAAAGGGAAGAGACTCAGCACGTGAGGTACAGTATGAGTTTAACTGTTATTGAGGGTTCAAGTGAAGTGACTATATAGCAAGTTCATAGTCTGATAAATCCGTAACTGTTAATGAATGAAATTAGACTTAAAATGTCACATCATTCATTTGTTGAAGTTCATTTGTTTGGATTTGTTTTCTTGTTACAGAGAGCACACATTGTAAGTAGCATTAGATACGCACATAGCACGGATGTATTATGAAAAACAGCTCAATTGAAAGCCTAAAATGCACACCGTTATATTACTTCATATGGAGTGTCGGGTTGAACTGTAATAGGAGCTTGAATTTGTTTATTTATCTATCCACTGATTCATTCATTACAGGTTCTTTTCAAATCAGTATTGGATTGCTTGTGGATCGCAGTTGCAAATAAGCACAAGTCAATTGCTTTCCCCGCCATCGGCACCGGACACCTCGGGTTCAGTAAAAAGGAATCTGCCGAATCATGTCGCAGGCAGTGTCCAACTTCGCCCAAAAGGCCGCAGCGAAGATGGACGTTTACTTCGTCATATTTCCTTCGGACGACAACACATTTAAGGTTGTTTTGCAAAAATGCTTCCATGATGTTAAAATCTTATTGACGTATTAGCCATGTCTGTCTACAGCTGGTGACTAAATTAAAGGTTTCCTTTACAGTAATCATAACAGGAAGATGACTTTAACAGCTGTGAAGAAAAAACAAAAGGCTAAACAACAAAACAGGGACAGGGGAATACAAATGGAGAGAATTAGTAATGGATTGTTACATGTGTGTACTAATGAGTGATTTAAAGGGGACACTTTGTATGAGGTCGCTATAATCCTAATCAGATAGATGCAATATAATCTCTCTTAAAGTGGAATGTGGTTTACCATGGTGTTAAACACTTGACACTCCCTTCACCTGCTAAGAGATGTTGACTGAGTTTGTCCGGTCACGCAAGTTCTGTTGCCAAGGCTCTACTTTATTAACAAATTACATTTGTGTGACAAATGTAATTTGTCACACATGTATATTAATGGCCTTCTCTTTTTAGGCTTTTAAAGAACAAATGGAACATCTCAGGAAAAGCGCATCCCATCCCAGCTTTCAACAAGGTAACAACAATATTTCACTTGTCATTTCACGTAGACAAAGTTGATCTTTGATGCGCTGCAGAACACTAGTTTTGATTTAAGAAACAACCTAATTTGCATTGTTCTTGTAGCGACACACGTCTGCATGCTAGGAGTTGTCGTTCTTTGCAGAAACCAGTAAAGCTAATGTAGGAGAAGTTCAAAGTAGGAATGCATATCATTCTGGTATTATGAATTAATAATAGTGATACTAAATTTCAGCAGTGGACTTGATGAGAGATGACCTCCATGGCAGCAGAGCTCCCACTCCACAGATCAGCCTGCACGGCCCCTCTGAGGAAGCAACACGCGAGGCTGACCGGTGGCTGAGCAGCCTTCTCTTCAGATCTCCCGGACTTGTCTTTATCTGCAACAACTTCATCCAGCACTTCGGCGAGCAGGAACATCTGCAGCTGTCCCGTCTGGTCCAAGGGGGCCTTTCCATCGAGGAGTTCTTCGAGAACGGTCGCGCAGGCTTGCTTGTGAGAGGGGAGTCTATTGAGGACGTCGTAGTTGCTGGGTTGCAGGCGGAGGCCATACTCTGCAGCATCCAGAGGGAGTTTGTCTTGGAGGAAGAGTACACCATGCTTCAGGCCACGTTGTCTAAGGATCTGTCCTATGAAAGAAAGATGGTTGAATTCACAAGCCCAGAAATCAAGGATATATTCTCTCGCTTCAAAAAAGAGAGGCTGAGGATATTGAAGGTACAGTTTGTGTAAATGCAACATGCTTGATGTTTTTTGGGGGAAACTAAAGATTCGTCCTTTGGTTGATGTCACCTTGTTTGCCCACTCAAATGAAGGAGTGTTTGTCCTTTCAAAAACTGTTGATCAATTAGCTACTTGTCACTTATTTTTAACCGCTGCTTTTTAGGTGGACAGAGTGGAAAACCCTGCACTGCAGACGCTTTTTGACCTCAAGAAAAAACAGCTACGCTGCAACATTCCTCCACAAGAAATGATTCAGCGCATACCTGCACACTTCTGTGAGATGGTCAGCCGTATTGGATTCCATGCAGAGTACGCGCCACCTGATGGTATGAAAACGCTTCTACAGATAGCGTTGATAGCGATCAGACAAATTACTTTCCTCTGGTCATCATTTCTAAGGTGGTCAAATTAGAATGACAAACTTGCAGATACAGAGCATTGACATTAGAAAAGGGATAATGACAAAGAAATAATGCAGCTATTTTTCTTTCATATGTTCCTCTCTATACAGACACAGCATATGGAGAGGGCATCTACTTTGCTGCCAAATTGGGGACTGCCTTGGAATTGTGGAAGGTGCAGAAGGATGAACAAGACGAGTATCTGTACTTCGTGACGGCCGCGGTGCTGACAGGAAACTCCACCCGTGGTAGAGCAGGTCTCATTCTGCCACCTGCTGTGGGGGCGGATCCACACATCATGTACGACAGCGTGAGCGGACCTGATATCTCGGTCATATTTAGTGGATACCAAGCTCTGCCCAGGTACATAATCACCTGTAAGAAGGACTGAAGAGTGATTCCTTCGGTTTCCTCTAGGTTCTGTTGTATGGAATATTTACAAATGTAAGAATAGCAACAGGAAGTTAGATTCTTCTAAATCACGCTGAAGGGCTTTATTAATATAGTTTTTTGGCTGTTTGCGCTAATTCTTGAAATCCTATAGGTAATGGAGACCATAACTTAAATAAAAGCTTAAATTTAGCTTAAGAAACACATGTCATTAGCTTTGAGTTTCTTATTTTTTCCTTACAAGTTTGTTTTGGGGGGTGATTAACATATTTTACATAGCAGCATAATCATTTCTATATCAAAGATTCTACTTTAAAAATGCCCCTATGGCATCAATATCCTACTTTCAACACTGGCTGAGGCAATTGTTTAGAGGCACCACATGATATATGCAAATAACATTAGAGCAACAAATTGTACCAGTGATTGTTAACTGACATATAACTGATTTTTTTTAGTTTAGAGTAAGTTTATAAACCCTTCATATAACAGGGGAAAGCTTTGGCTACAATGATTGTATGGTATTTTTGGAGCACCTGGGGGCAGCAGGTTAAGAGTGTCTGATTCATATTAAACAATGAAAAAATGATTGTATCGTTTTTTTGTTTGTAAAATTACGATTAACTTAAGTCACAAAAGCACTTCAGAGAATATGGAAACTCAATACTGCAGCATTGTTAACTGAATTTATATTTGAAGATCCGTTCATGAAGCTCAACGACAATACCTGATCAGCTACGTGGATTTAATCAAATTAAATACATATTACAAACGTGTACACGTCACCGTAAACAAGATAAAATACACAAATTGACATTAAGCTTTTAAACAGGACATAATACAGACATAAAGGGATGTCCCTTACATACTTAATAACACATTCACAATTGTTCTATTGAGTGTTGAAGTTCATCCTTGACCAGCTAGGAAATAACTTTAAAAAAAGACAAAAATCTTTGATTTGAGATCCATTTAGTAGCTTTTATTCGAGCTTTTAGCTGCACCTCACTGTCATCAGCGGATAACTTTTGACCGTCCATTTTTTCTATTGCTCATAACTTAATTGTTTTCACTGGTTAGACCAGTGCTCCATACAAAGTTAACGTCTCTCTCTCAGAATGTGAACGAGCATATGAAATACACTGGAAAAACATTCAATATTCAATTTGTACCACGATTTTATAAAAATGTTTTGGAATCTGTGTGACCACAAAATCTGGCCTTAACATTTAAAAAAAAAAAAAAAGAGATTTATAATTTGACAGCACAACAGAGTCCCACACATCTCTTGAGTGTGACAGAGTATGTTTGAATATCAGAGAGGGATTTATTTCAGCTGTGTGTATGATTTATGACGGGCAATATTGCCACTTCTGAATGATTGAGTTACCCTTGCAGTCTGCTAAAAGCTGACTTCATACTACTGCATTCTACCAGCTGACCCAGCCACACAAAGACCTCGTAACACGTCAACGCAGCACTAAACGTAGATCACTCCTGAGCTACATTTGAGGAATATTATTGTTTCCTCATATTCAATCCTCCTAATATTGGAAAATACAAGAAAGTGAGCACGGAGAGCGGTGAGAGCCTGTTGATATCTGGTAACCTGTAGGTGTGTGGTTGTTTTTTCTACAAAACACGACAACGGGTGCAGGACGTGTCTCCTAAGAGAATACCAGCTGCTCACGTTGACAACCACGGGGGCAAACCGAGCCAGGCTGAGATCGATAAATATGGCACATCTGGCCTCTAATGCTGATCATATTACTGACACTATTATATCAATATAAAGTAACATCTTCCAACTCAAAAAAGGTTTTCAGTGTAGTTGCTCTTTGAGACAGTAAATCCCTTTTTGTGGCTGAAAGTTATGGCTGCACCCTCTTTTCTGGAACCGCCCAGACTGCAGGTCCGGCCTTCAACTGACAGATCAACCCTTTTTGGTTAATATGCCCTCCAGAGCATTGCCATGGATACATATGAGCTCACATTTCTGTGCAGTTGGTCCCCGACTCCAAATAGCTTAAAATGACTCCTACTCTACACGTCTACCATGTCACACACGCACGCACCAACCAGAACCTGGCTCTCATACAAATTCTGAACTCAAGTGCACGCCGTCACTCCGTGCACTCAGCTATCTCCGTGCCGTCCACCAGCAGCGTGTGGATGATGCCGTCTCGCCTCTTCCCGCTGCTCACGGCCTTCACGCAGCAGTTGTGGTCTCCGAGTGAGAAGTGCGTTTCGGTGCCGTCGTCCACGAACTCCCCCTGCGGGAGGAAATCAGACAGAAGAGAGAGGACAAAGACAGGCAATTCAGTTCCACATGGTCAGCTCTGACATCTGCAGAATCTGTAGAAGGGTTGTGGTTTCTGACTTTTTATATTCAAAAACTGTTTTAACATACGAATTCTTAAATTCAGTGGTGTGTCACACATCAGTGCCAGCTCCCGTTGTACTTACTGCTGTCTCAATGTTTTGTCCGTTACACCAAACATCCATTGTGTCTTTCTCTGAAAGGAAGCAAACAAACACTGAATCATGCCAACTGTTGGGAAATAACAGAATGTGATGTGACTACCAGTTAACAGTTGCCGAACCAGTCCGACTTTATTTAGCGGCTACGGCACAGCCATGTTTGAGTTGTTTGTTTCTAAGGCTGTGAGGCAGCGGTGTGAGAATGTTTGGGTTTATCTGATCATCTTATGGTGTCCCAGAACAATGAGCGAGAGAGCAATGCCCTGGTTTTTATCTGTATCTGTGGACAAATAGATCCCCTGCCAATAGTTGATCTACACAGAATACTTCACCCTTTTTTGAAAAACATAATAATACTTAAAGTGGTAAATGCATAATCGTGTACGAATACATTTTATTTAAATGGCACTGAAAGAAAACACGAAAGAAAATGAGCATCAATCAATATTTTCTTGTTTTTCGTTGAAAAGGACCTCTGTTTGTAACCTTAGTTGTGTATGAATGTATGAATACAGTTATATTGTATATATTATATTGTGTATATCTGTCGTAGTAGGCTTTATATTTTGAACTTTATATGTTACTAGGCAATGACTACAATATCCCCATATCATGTATTTATTAAAATTCTCTTTGTATAAGGAAGGTCCTTTACTGTTTTATAACATTATATAAAATGTTAAAATGTAATATTAAAACAGACAAACAAGTATCATTACTGAGTCATAATATATATTATTATGGTGTACTCTGTTTACATACAGTATACTATAACTTGCTAACTTTGCTGCTACTAATCACATCACTAAGCCACTATGTAATATTGACTTATATGCTCTTGTTTATTTTCTGTTTTTAATTGTGTTCTGATTTTCCTTGATATACCTCTATTTAATCATTTTTTTTACTTACTCTATTTATAGGTCATTGTGCTGCTGAAACACCGCAATTTCCCCTCTTATTTTATCCTAACTTTGTTTGGTAAAATAATAAATATAAAGTACGAAAAATAGAACAATGACACAGCTTTATAATAAAATCTATCATAGCACCACTTAAACGTGATTTCAGGTAAAAACCCTCCCTTGTGTTTCACTGATAAATACTACAACTACTGCAGAGCCTGGTTTTGAAATCCTTCCATGAGGAGATACTCACTAGACTTGTGCTGTTGTAACTGACCAACAACACATGATGAAGGAGGATAAATGATCACAAAAGAGCGAATGTCACGATGGTCATCCCCCTGTTTGTCATGTGATCATTTACTGCTGCTAAAAGTGTGTGGCAGTTGCAATAATGCATACATGAGAGTAAAAACATTTTCATCACAGCTCTCTCACAGCCAAATTGTACAGCTTTTGACCAATTGAAATGCATTTCCCATGAACTATTCTCCAGATTCTCAAGTTCGAATGTGCCTTTTATTATGTCTGATACGTTGATTTGAAATTTGTCAGCCTCATTATGAATGGTAGCTACTACCTCTTGAGGACGCTTAACCCTTGATAATAATGAAAGCTACCAGTTAGTTGGAGTTACAGACGTGTGAAAACTTTAACGCCTCAAAAGGCATGGCGTGATCTACATTAACTGTACGATTTACCTTCACCATGATGCCACAAAGACTCCTCCGAGATACTGCTGCTACGGATCCCATCCACATACATCTGCCGCTTCTGTTAATTATTCACTTTTTTGTATTGTATATATTGTATGCACGTTAATGTACGGTAGTTTTTGTGCGTGGCACTTGCTCCAGGTGGCAGGCGGCCTGATCACCTGTAAGCAGTGTAATCATAAGAAGGATTAACTTGCCCAGATGACAGAGGTGGCTGAAGATGGCGTGGGGCTTAAAGCTGTTGGAGAGCTTAACCTCTGCTCCAGCATAATATCAGTGGGTTGTGTTGACGGGGCAGAAATCACACTATGCTAAACTGCAATCCAATATCCAACCTGATTTATTATGCGAATAAACAAATAAACCCAGACACCAATGACACTTAAAAAAGTGGATTTCACAGCCAACGTCATGAAAACGACATGATGAGGACAGTAGGTGACAAACACAAAAACTCAGAGACGCTCACCCAGGACCACCCTGCAATCGATGCCGTCCAAGTTGAGAACCCAGGTGCTGGTGACCTTCGACCTGTTCTCCATGTACTTCTTCAAGCTCTTCCCGTTGATCTCCAAGGTGTACTCATAGGCGAACCCACTGACTGCGTCGATGTTGATGGTTGCTTTGGTCTCCGATTTGCCCACATTGAACGTCTCCTTCCCCACAAGTTTGAACATCCAGTCCCGTCTCAGTATCTCCTGGGAAGTAAAAAAAAATCAGAACACGTCAATCATAAAAAAAGGTATGGTGTCAGGTTTTGGGTTAAGTTGAATGATCCATACCTTTCCATCAACGTAGATGACCCTCTTCCCGGTGGTCGTGCCGTGTTCAAACTCTATCCTGTGGACTCCATCACTCAGCGCCACCTCCCACACACCGGCCAGGTCATTGGACATCCTGCCTTTCTACAGAGCCTGCTGGGGACGATCAATTGAAACAACCACACTGCTGAACGTCAAAGGCAAATGCATGACAACGTTACCTAACGAGCTGACGTGAGTTTAGCCAATAACGAAGACGTAAAAGGTCCAGATACGTTTCAGTGCAGGTTTGAAGTCTCACCTTCCTACGCGAGGTCGCGGTTATTAGAGCGCATACTATTAAGACATTTGCGTTAGTTTCCTCGCCATAGAAACATGGCTGAAGACCAGGCTGGTGAAGTTATCGTTGTTTGTTGCGTCACGACTTCCGGTGTTTGGGTTTTACCTTTCAAAATTAGAGCAGGAAGTGGATGAAAAAAGTGACTACGTTTAGAGATATGGTTTAAAGTAACATCCACTTAGTGACAAAATATATATATATAAACCTTAGCAAACCATGGGTACACGTGACAAATATTCAACAGAGTAAAATAGTGTATTCAAAACATATATATATATATATATATATATATATATATATATATATATATATATATATATATAGATGTGGAAATCCCATGGAAGTACACTTTTCATATCAATATATGTAACTTAAAACGTTGCAATACTTTCTTCAATACATACGACTTAAATACTTAATGGGCACCACAGAAATCTTGTTTTAACGTTATTTGTTATTTAAAAAATGCTTTGAGGTACATTTGCAAGAATTGTGCGACATTTACAGATGTATACCTACGATTCGTTTCGAAAACATCATACATAGGTATATATATATATATATATATATATATATATATATATATATATATATATATATATATATATATATATATATAAAGCGTGTACGTGTGTTTCTGTTGACGCTGTCAAACAAAAGTAGCTGGCAATACTAAACTGGGCTTTTATTTTGAAAAGAAACCGGAAGCATTACCGCGTCAGTCTAGTATTGTACTGTAAATCTTTTCCATAAGAGGATAACCTTAGACATTAGTCAGTGAATATCGTCCTCCAGGATGCATCTGGATTACCTTAACGCTGCTGAAGTGAGCGCTCTGGCTCAGTGCTTAACAAACGATCGTCGGGCCACTACAGCGCAGTTTATTCTCGGCGAGTTAGTTACTGCGGAGCTCCAGTCAACAGGCGAGCTGCGACCATGCTGTTACTATGGTAACGTGATGTCCGCATACGTACGGGCTTGGCCACGCCCACTGGGAATAGGCCGTTTTAAAAGCGTGTGTGGCGGCAAGAAGAGGAAAGCAGTTGTGAAATATGCTCCATTGCAGGGTAACCAACTTTCAAAAAACAGCTATAGTGAGATTGTGATTCTCAGAGGAGGTACAATATGTACGGTGGGCAATTATTTATAGATTGGACACTTTATTTAACACTTTTCCTATTGCAACATGTCAAAACTTCAAAAAAGGCCCCTGTGCATTTTTCTCCCTCATCCTCGCAGGTGTTTCCAATTATTCATAAGTCAAAGTTGCATCCGGAGCTATGTGGCAAATGAACTGATGTCACCCAGCTCTATCTACTAGTAACCATTAAACAATATAAGCTGTAGCCACCCTAACAAGTGTAATGATTCAATGACTGAATCATTTGGTGGAAAACAGCTCCATCTTCTGGCAGAGGGGCCCGGCTTCACCCTATAAAATAAGAGTAGGCTTATTTACTATATTGTACTTGGAGGGTTGAGAGTTAAGTGATTTTAAACTGTAACACTGTTACACAGGATTTACTTTAGTACCAAACAACTTAGCTAAAAAAAAGTATAATTAACCTATATGGTTTTTTCGTCAGAAGATTATTTTTGCAATTATTATTAAGAGATAATAATAGTAATACGGCATAATAATGATACAAGTAGTACATCTTGATATATGGAGCGCAACATAAAGAAGCCCATTTTAAATAGTAGAAATGAAAATGAATTGTCACGCTAGAAAAAAATGGGCCGAAATCATTGCTAAATACATTACTTGTCTTCCTCTATTTATTTCTTGTTTTTTGGTCAGATATAAAGCAGAACTGGTGATTTTTTTTGAGGTCATCTCTTTTTACTTTTCTTTGAACAAACAAAATACTTTGCTTGGGAAGAATACACTTCTTTCCAACAATTAAACTTCATAAGATAATACTGACGTGTGCTGCCATGTCGCAACTTGGTTCACCTGGCCATTCTCTGAGAGGGCGTTTGCGATCAGTCATCAAGTATTCCCATTAAGTTCCCATCATAAAACAGCTATTCAACACATTAATCATTCCTTCAACTCACAGTCACTGACTGTAGATTACGCAGATTTGGTCATTGTGTGTTTTTTGCCTTTTTGTTTAATAGATAAATTAGATTATTTGGTTCTCTCTGTGTTTTTAAGTTTTGCTTTTCATGTGTGTCTTGTTTTTGGTTTGTTATCCATCCATCCATCCATCCATTGTATTCCGCTTATCCGGGGCCGGGTCGCGGGGGCAGCAAGCTAAGGAGGGTCCTCCAGACGTCCTTCTCCCCCAGCAACACTTCCAGCTCCTCCTGGGGAACCCCGAGGCGTTCCCAGGCCAGACGAGATATATAATCTCTCCAGCGTGTTCTGGGTCTACCCCGGGGCCTCTTACCAGTTGGACGTGCCTGGAAAACCTCTAAAGGGAGGGGTCCAGGAGGCATCCTGATCAGATGCCCGAGCCACCTCAGCTGGCCCCTTTCGACGCGAAGGAGCAGCGGCTCTACTCCGAGCTCCCTCCGGATGTCTGAGCTCCTCACCCTATCTCTAAGGCTGAGCCCAGCCACCCTACGAAGGAAGCTCATTACGGCCGCTTGTATTCGCGATCTCATTCTTTCGGTCACTACCCAAAGCTCATGACCATAGGTGAGGGTTGGAACGTGGATGGACTGGTAAATCGAGAGCTTTGCCTTGCGGCTCAGCTCCTTCTTCACCAAAACGGTCCGGTACAACGCCCGCATCACTGCTGACGCTGCACCGAACCGCCTGTCCATCTCCCGCTCCATTTTACCCTCACTTGTGAATAAGATCCCGAGATACTTGAACTCCCTCGCTTGGGGCAGTGACTCACTCCCAACCCAGAGGGTGCAATCCACTGTTTTCCGGAAGAGAACCATGGCCTCAGACTTGGAGGTACTGACTCTCATCCCGACCGCTTCACACTTTTGTCTGTGAACCGCCCCAGTGCGTGCTGAAGGTCACGTTCTGAAGAAGCCAACAGCACCACATCATCTGCAAAAAGCAGGGATGTGATTCTGAGGTCCCCAAACCGGAAACTCTCCTCCCCCCGGCTGGAAATCCTGTCCATGAAAATCACAAACAGGATTGGTGACAATGGGCAGCCCTGGCGGAGGCCAACACGCACTGGGAACAAGCTCGACTTTGTGCCGAGTATCCGGACACAGCTCTCACTTTGATCATACAAGGACCGAATGGCTCGTAGTTACGAACCAGGTACCCCATATTCCCGCAGTACCCCCCACAGGACTCCCCGAGGGACACGGTTGAAGGTCTTCTCCAAGTCCACAAAACACATGTAGACTGGATGAGCAAACTCCCTTGCCCCCTCCAACAGACCTGCAAGGGTAAAGAGTTGGTCCGCTGTTCCACGTCCAGGACGGAATCCGCATTGCTCCTCCTGAATCCGAGGTTCAACAATCGGACGGAGCCTCCTTTCCAGCACCCTGGAGTAAACTTTCCCGGGGAGGCTGAGCAGTGTGATACCCCTATAATTGGAGCACACTCTCCGGTCCCCCTTTTTGAAAATGGGAACCACCACCCCGGTCTGCCACTCCACAGGCACTGTACCCGACTTCCACGCGACAGTGAAGAGACGTGTCAGCCAAGACATCCCAACAATGTCCAGAGCCTTTAGCATCTCCGGTCGAATCTCATCCACTCCTGGCGCTTTGCCGCTGAAGAGCTTTTTAACTACCTCAACGACCTCTGCCAAGCATATAGAGGAGTCTTCCGACTCTGCCTCTTCCACAGAGGACGTGTTGGTCGGGTTCAGGAGTTCCTCAGGGTTGCGCAACAACATGCAGTTTGTATTAATATGGTTTGTTAGCATATTAATACAAACTGCATGTTGTTGCGCAACCCTGCGTTGTACAATGACGGTCTAGCCTTGTAACCTTGTAACCTTGTATTTGTCGTGCCTTGTAAGCCATGTTGTGACATGGTAAATCCTTGTATAAATTTTGAAAGTCACTATAGTTATCAGCAGAACACCAGACCACAAACCCAACAGGAACATGAACAGAGCATGGACGGCATGAGAAAGCATTGGGTAGAGTAACAGAAACAACCAAATTGCCACAATTGCTGTCTAAAAACAAAAGTTTCAGTGTTAAACTTACAACGTTTTGCTTATTCATTAAAGAGAACAGTCAAAAATCTTATAATGTATATATTCTTTCCACGGCAGAGGACCTGCTCCTCAGTCAAATGAGACTGATGCAATACATAGATAGGATTATTTGAAGAATTAAAGAATTTAAGTGTCTTGATTGAACTTGATTGAAGAAAGACCACACATGGTTTGTGTTTAAGGATTTATTATATTCCAAGTATAGGTACACATTTCACCAGTACTCCTTATTTTTTTCATCATGCCATTTTTATAAAAGCTATGTACTGTATACTAGATAAATGGGAATATAGGTACACGACACATACATGTTATATATCTTAGAAACTGCATTTCAGACAAACATTTAAAAGAATTGTTACTATTGGAACAATTAAGTTTTAGAACTATTAGAAAGAAGAGTATATATGAATTTTGCAGAAACAGCTGAGATAATACCATAATAGTTCTTATGAATAGACAATGTGAGAACATCCCTTCCATGTAATTTGTTTTGCAATCATGGCACCTGCTCAATTTCTTACAAAGACTTCTTGATCTTTAGATTAGCCAGAGGGCCACCCACTCAGATACAGATATGCAGATATGTGCACCATGTACATGTTCTACCTGCACATGCACAAACATTCATATGATCAAAGTACACATTGTGAAAAAGCATTTCTTATGTATGCAAGAAAAAAAGTTACTGGACCTTGAAAAAATACAGCATTTTGAGATTACAGCATTGATTATAAAAAAATCCAATGAAATTTTTCCTGCACCAGCAGTTTGCACAGACAAAACGAAAAGCATTCATCAAAGAGACAGATGATACCTTGTTTTTGAGAAAAAAGAAAGCTGATTTAACCACCTCTTCCTGTTTGAAAGATTAAGATACCTGATGATGACAAAAATACAAAAACAGTTCAGAGTGTTCAAATGAAAAGGTAATAAAATGTCACCAATGTCTCAGAATCAAAAACACAAGGGAAGTACATTGAATGTAACAGTTTCCAAAGTTGAATAAGTATGGCCCACCCTCTAATTACTTAGATGGCGTGACATGTTTTCTGCCTTTGACAACTGATTTATACTTTAGAGGCTGTTATTGGACCCAATATTTATAACTTAAACAAGGTTAAATTACTCGGCATCAAGGCCAGAAAATATGTAACTATATTATAATCATTATTATTATTAATTATTATGCTTATTATTATGTTTTTTAAAGGGTATGCATTTGGATTGACACAGGCTACTTAAGCAGACATGCAGTTGAAGCTTTGCACTGACTTTCCAATTTTAAAGGTGTGATATACAGGATTCAAAGCATTGTTATTGCAGCAAACAACTCTTTGCTATGTAAAGATATAGTGGAGTAATGTCTACCTGAACAGAGAATGGAGTCACTCTTCCTCTGTGTGGGTTGAAATCGAAGCTTCTCTTTGCTATGTTGACATGGACAGGGGCCAGTCATGCATGTGTTTAGTGCATGTTAGTGCATGTGCGTGCGCCCTACTGGTCAGCTGATGGCCGCCACTATGCGCTGCTCTCATACGGCAGTTACATTTGATACCAATGGCATTGTTGGGGAAGCCAACACTCCTCAAGTTAACCACTATAAGCTCTTATTATTCAGTAAGGCTACAGCTAACAGCAAGGGTAGATTAGCTTAGCATAAAGACAGGAAGAAGGGGGAAACAGCTAGCATTGGCTTGGTCTAATGGTAACAAAATCTACCAGCCACTCTAAAGTGAAAGAATGTTACTGCTCACGGCCTGCTTTGGTACATAAACCCCTGTAAAACAGCGAATTGACATTTTTAACACTTTTTTTTGTACGCAATTACCAAACGAGATATAACATGTAAATTAGTGACCTTCAGAGGTGGATTTTTTTGTCTTTAGTGGCTGTTAATTTTATTTACATGGTCGAGGTGTTTCTAGATCGGATGCTCCCTACACTGCTGACTGAGCCCTTCCTGTAAGCCACCAGGAGCCGCTTGCTGATGAGCCCGTGTCTGTAAAGAGCTGAGAGCAGCTGGTTACGGAACTTCTCGCCAATGAAGGCATACAACACTGGATTCACTGCACAGTGCATGAAGGCCAACACTTGGGTCACATCAAGCATCACTGACACTATGTAGCGTGTTTCACACGTCTCCGCAAGTGTTTCGCCTCGTATGAGTGTGTCAATCAGTATGGTGATATTATAAGGCAGCCAGCACAGAATGAAAGCTATCACCACCGCCAGGATGACCCGTATGGCCTTATGCTTTTGTTGATTGCGCGCGTGACACAGCGTCACCACAATCCAGCCGTAGCAGAAGGCCATCACCACCAGTGGCAGGAAAAAGCCCACTGTGTGGCGCAGAACACGCAAGGTGACGCGCCAGCGGTCGCTGCTTTTGCCAGTTAGGTTTTCATAGCAAATGTTCTGGCCCAGGTCTTCGGCACTCATGCTCTCCTTCTGAATAGCTACAGGTAAGGACAGCATACTGGCTACCAGCCACACCACAGCGCACACCACTTTTACCAACACGCGCTGGGAGGGCCGGACACGCGTAGCTCTCACGATGGCGAAGTGGCGGTCCACACTGATGCATGCCAACAAGAACACACCACTGTATACCGAGGCCTCCTGAAAGCCAGACAGGAGTTTGCACAGGAAGTTGCCGAAGATCCAACCGGAATTAGCATTGACGGCCCAGAACGGGAGGGTCAGGCAGAAGAGAAGGTCCGCCACCGCCAGATGCATCAGGTAGATATCTGTGCTACCTCTACCTTTCTTCATGCAGCAAACCACATAGACGACCACGCTGTTGCCTACCAGGCTGAGGACGAACACGACTATGTAGGTGATCATCAGGCCCAGGCTATTAAATCCAGGCACCGCAACACTGCAAGGAGCATACGGCTCATCCTCATACACAAATGTAGAATTGTTACTGGAGTTGAGGAAATCTTCCAGGTTAAATCCATCTGTTGTCAGCAGCTGAATGAAAACAAAGTCATACAGTTAACAAGCAGCAGTAGAAGAAGTACCAGTTACCAAAGGAGGGTGACCTGTGCAATGCAGTCTTACCCTACTTTCCTGAATTATCATTATTATTATTAATAGTAGTAGTAGTATTTTAGTAATGGTCACTGTTGCGGTTCCTTGTCGATACAAGGAATGGTTTGCAATTTGGGGAAATATGCTCACTTCACTTCCTTGACAAGAGACATGAAATGGTATCTTCTTATCTAAATATCAGTAAGAAACTGAATAAACGCTGCATACTGTATAAATGTATATACAATTTCCTGGCTGTCTGGTGTATGAAATCGCTTAATGCAGTTTTATAAGTTTAAAATTTGACAAACTTAGTTAAAAAAAAAAGGCCTCCTAAACCACTTATACATCCAAACAAACATGAATTTGTTCATTGAAATTAGCTTAATATAATAATTTAAGATCCCAGAATTACACATCACTGTATCATAATAGCATATATTTGCCATACAATTTAAGTAAAAGGCAAAACAAACTTTCAAATTTAATAACATTATTTATAGGTCTTTAATCATTTGCTCACATTTACAGCAAATTTTGGATGAATAATTGGAATTTGCATGATAGTTCAACACACTAAATACAACCTGAGAATAACACAAATTGAGAAAGTCCCATTGTTTACCCATTTTTCCTCTTCTTTTTGATTCGTTAGTACCAAATACTGCAAAACATTAACCATCAAAAGTTGTAGCTTCATCTCTGCAGTCTTGTTGCACATAGGTTCCCTATTTGGCAAGGAGTGTTGTCTTTTCTTAGACACTGGAGGTTCTTGTGTCTTTTGTGTGCTGCTGGAGGGATTGTTGATGCTCTTAGGAAATCGCTTTAGGGGAAGTAGGTGAACCATAGATATTATCTATCTAACGTTTCTTTCAAAACCTTCATGTTTGATCTCACAGATGGGTATGACAGGATGTTTTTTAGTTGAACCTGCAGAACAAAGCTAATAATGTAACAGCAAATAACTTGGTAGGAAATAGTATAAGTGAACGTTTTAACACTTAATAGCTAAACTGGATATATAGTGCAGATATCTGTAATTAAATTTTGTCAAAAAGAGGATCTCAGATATCTTCAAAGTCAGGTTATCTGCATAGATCTTTCTGTCTGTACATATAATATTTCAGTTATTGTGGATTTTACTGTTTTTTATTGCTTATTTATAATACTTGTTTTTTATTTCATTTTATTTTTATCTTGTCTTTCTTTTACTATGTCTCTTGTGTGCATTTTACCCTATGCTGCTGTAATCCTGCAAATTTCCCCGCTGTGGGACTAATAAAGGATTATCTTAATTTATCTTATTTTAGATACAATCCAATTGTTAGTCCTAAGTGAAGGATGCAATTGTGGTTCATTGTTACCTTTTTGGAGATCCAGAACAGATATGCACAATACATTTGTGGATTATTTTTTTTATATTAGTCACATTGTATTCTGGATATTCAAAATGACTTCATTTAATTTTTGATATCTGGAATGGGATTTTATCCTAGTAAGAATTGTATTGCACATACCCAGAATGTTCATTTTAGATATCAAAAGTGCAATTGTGGATAACATGAATTTACAATTGTGTATAGGAAGAAAGTCGTTGTTGATATCTGACATATTCATTTTGACTAGGAAGAATTATATTATGCATATCTGCAACATATATCCAGTCTAGGTATTAAACGTGAAATCGGCTTGCCATTCACAGGAGTATAACACAGCTACACACATTTGTTGTAGTTGACTATACAGACCAATCTCAAACCTGCTCTTCCTCAGCAAAACACTAGAGAACATTGAACTTAACTTTTACTGCGTATATGACACATTGCACAAAACTTATTCTTGTGTAACTTTTCTTTATGTTAATACGTCACAAAATTGAGACATTGGTTCTGAGACACGTCATAATGTGTGACTTTCTTGATTAGGACTTCTAAATTTCACAATCTTTCATTTTTTTTCAATCATAATGATGACCACTAAACCTGAGGTGGATTAATTTGGACTAAATGAAGCAAGCGATGCACCTTACTGTATTTATAGGGTTGTTGTACTCAACGGATGGTCGACAGTATATTTTGCCATCAGTACATTTCTAATGGTTATTCTTCGAGGCTCAGTTTTGGCTACAGGTCATCAGAGTGTAATTCTGCCTGTGACCTGTCAGGACTATTATGGCCTTCATCAAATTGCTTTCTACACAACACACATCATATGAAAGGAAATAACAGCAAGACACCTTTAACCGTTCAAATTCCAGTTCAAAGTCCTAAAAGATTGACCAGAAAATATGACACAATCACAAAACAATTAAGTTTGGAAAATGCCCTTTTGCCATCAGACAGTATGAAGGTATATATCTAGTATTTGATTCCAAGGTTTCACCTTTTAGTGAATACATTTTATCACCTTTTCATAGATCCGTGCCTTTTTTTCTTCATGATGTTTCTTTAATACTGAATGCTGTTGCTAATGCAGTCACTCAAAAACTTCTAAATAAAGGTGCATTCTCTGCTCTGTCTATATTTGTAAGCCATCCATAGGGATTGACACTTGGAACAGATCCAGACTCTAACAGTACATTGGCTTGTGCTAGACTAATCTAAAGAGAGGATATATGTTTCTATTCTTACATATTCTGCCCTTATTGTAATTATCTGTTTTAATCTGGCTGTTTTTGACTTGATGTGTCCAGTGGAGGGCAGCAGCAGTCTTGATTTATGTGTTAACTGCACACCTCTGGGACATAATGGACTAAGAAAAAACCTGAATCGTTGAAAATCTTCTGATAAAAAAGTTTTTTACGACGTTCCAAAAGTTCTAAATCAACAAACTAACTCGGAACAACCAACTGCTTTTTAGTTAGTATTTTAAACAATTACTCATTGGATATGCATAATTCTCCCTGAATACTTTACTGAAAGAAGTTGTGATCATTCAAGTCTAATATATTGGCATAATTCTGACTGCATGTCTCAACGCAGTCTGCATTTGGCCAGTCATCCATAGAAATAAGTGAAAGAGCTCCAGCTGGAGAGCAGGAATGTCGTCAGGGTTATCGAGTACGCTCCTCCCACCACAGATGTTAAACTGTGTTTGGCTGACATCACCACCACAACGCTCCCTCACTGGTGGATCCTGGTGACCCCGCGCCCCTCTACCTGCTCTCAGCGCTAACTACAAGGAGATGTTTACTTATTAAACCCAGCCGGGTCCATTTTAAGTCTTTTTCCATCTGTCGGACCACAGGCCACTCTAATCAGCACGTTGTGGCCTGGAGGATTGGGCAGAGGTCAAATGTCATTACTTGTGTCTCAGCCTTACATTACATGTGCTCTAATTAACCAACGCATACAGTGTGCCAAAAGTTGTAATATGAGATAGCCAAGAAAGCAAAACAACATTAATCCTTATCGATTGTGGAGGATGTGACAGAATGAATAAATGGTTACACTGTTGAGACACACTCTTAAGTGTCTGCCGAGAATTAATTACTTCTGTTAGACCTTGACACAAGGCCTCTTTATTCCTTCTACTCAGCTCATGTTTCCAGGCATTCCTCGTCACAATAACTTTATTTATAAATGAGGCTCTTGTGTAAGTTCAGTCAGGAAGTCTCTTCTTTGGAGCTTTTAGTTAATTACTCAAACATCCGGTCATTCACTCCTCTCACGCATGTTTACCCTTAATTTCCTTCTGTCATGGTTTGGCGCTGTCAATTCATGTTGAATCAGCTGGTCATATTTATCCAGTAGCACAGCGACACCAATCTCTATCTTTTAAAAAGGATTCTCATCGACCAGTATTTGAGGATTCACCTGCTTCATCATTTTATCAGTCAGGACGGACGGCCCTTGATTACAAACCTGCCTGAAGAGTGAGCGCCTCAGACTTTCTGTCAATTTATTATCACATATTCTCAGTTATAATAAACAACATGCTTTACTTCATTCACTTGTCTCTACCCGATTGAACTCACAACTCAGAACCAACAGACCACCCTTTATGTTGATGATCAGCTGGCATTTCAATCTTAAAGGACATAAAATCAGGTCCTCTGGGGGAGTTTAACATCTTAATAACCAAAGAAAGTAGCTGTTTCAAAATGGTGGCATTGACCTAAATATGTTGAATATATGAAGTTTGAAGCTGAGATATTATAACATTTATTTGCGAATTTGTGAGTCATCTTAGTGGTAGGTTAATACACTCAGGATTTAAGGGATATTGCTATGACGGATTAATAAATGAGTGTTTTTCTGCAGGAAAGTCCTCAGTGAAACACGCTAATTATGTCCCTGGAGTTGCTGTGGATCCTAAAGCTGTGCAGGTGTGTGTTGTCTGTTTTTACAAAAATATCAAGTGTCAGCCTGTGAGCTCTAATAGTGTGGCAGCTCTTACAAAACCCCTTATTTTAAACTTTCCTGCTATTTTAACACCTAAACGCATACAGTTGCATTACAAAAGAAAATCCAGCGGCCTAGTTGTCTTACGAGTTGTCAGTTTCAAATGGGACCACCCAGACAGCCCCGTCGGCTCTGTTTGTCTTTGTTTTTATCTGGAGCATGGCTGGGGATTAGGTTGTGAACACACCTCTGAGAGGTCCTGTCTATAACAATGGGTGTTGAGTTGGATGAGAAAATAGTAGCCAGTGTACACACTGGCCAGCCATGTGCCACCTCACATTTCTGATGTTTATGAATTCAGTATGCATGTTATAATCAAACCTCCTGTCTATTTTCCTTTAGATATGCATATATTTATCTGACATTAAAGTGCAGCGACAGAGAAGTCGTTAAAAAAAATGTTTTATAGTTTATAAAGTATTCTTGACATTTTGTTGCACGGCACATTTTTTGAAGGCATTTCCAAGGACTAATCCATTTTTAAAAGTTACCACTGGATCCTTTAGAAACTCTGACTCAGCACTTTCATTAATGTCCCTCTCTGACTTCTTTTTTATTGAACATTAACGTGTGATAGACTGCCTTTACCAGGAGCCGGCCAACCTTGAGTGCAGTGCAGTGGATGTATGTTTTGTTTTTCTACTTCACGACCTGTAACCTGTTTAGTGGAATTATAACCATTCAAGTTACAATCCAACCAAGGACAGTCCATTGCCTGCTAACTTGAACTAACTTCCGAAATTTGTTTTATTTTAAGTTTAAAGGCCGATTTAGAAGGCATGTTGCACATGACTTATATTATTACATTTCTTGGAATTCATATACTAAAAAAAAAGTGGAATTTCAACAGACTCTTTATCTTTACTCAGTATGTTATGTTGGCTCTTAAGATGGCTCTGCTCCAGCATTGTTCTCCAGCATTCAAAAAAATTCAAACTGTACTGTACAAAGATTACACAGGAAGGCGCCAGAGAAGTAGTCAGTACACACTAGATACTCGTTTGTGAGGCATAGAACAGCATGTTAAAAAAAAGGACAATACAATCTAAGTAGAAGTAAAAAAAATAAGAAGAAAGGGCTATCCTTCCTTGTAGCCTACATTCCACCTAATTGACCAAATATGCTGACACATAGAAGGAATTTGACTCACTTCAGATGAAAAGGAAGACTCACAGTGAGTCAGCATTTAGGTTTCAGGAAACTGTGGCGATTCTGTTTGAGATGCCTTTATGTCTTCTCAGTTCAGTGTGTTTTTTTCAATCTTGCCTCAACAATATCTATTTTGTAGTGGTTGTTTTTTTCAGGTGCATATAGTCATGATTTGAGGCAGCGCAGGACAGAGGGTTTTTCCATGTTCCCAAGTCTGGAAGGATCAACATTGTTGTTCTTTGACTGCTAGGAGAACAGCAAGCTCACATGACTTTTCTCATTCTTTTCTCATCTCTGTGGTATCTTATTGTTATTTATGCATTATACTCATGTCAGTGTTGGGAGAGCAAAAGGACAAACAGTGTGGACTGAGGATCTGGTTTTATGTGATGACGTCAGACGGTCTTATTTTAGAATCCAAACTCTCTTTTTCCTTCAATGGGAGGCATGTCTATTGATCTTCTCATAAAGAGCCAGAAGCTTTGGGTTGGATTTCTAGGTTTATATTACACAGCAACCCAAACCACAGCATATATATTCCAAAACCAACTCTTAATCAAGGTCAACCGCTGTGCCATTTAGGATATTTTCGAGCATTCAATTCAGGCTTAAAATAACAGGCCTGTTCTCTCACAGAGCAGAGAGGAGCCATGGAAATGTTATTCCATCCCACACACTGGTGGTTTGTGCGTTTAAGTGGCTGAGAAAAGGTTTCAGCTATCCTGGTTCCTTAGACAAAACAACCCCTTTAACCAACATGTACACTCCTTCAGATTCCGGCTGCATTTCACTTAAAAGCAAACTTTTAAACTATAATGTTTCAAACAATAAAAAATGGTAAAATGGGTTTCATTCATACTTCAGAAGTTGTCTAAAATGTATACCAGAAGTGTCAGGAGACAGAAAAACAGCTGTACCTCCCACATGCTCCAAGCCAAGCTAATCAACAACCAACAGGTTTGGAGGATTGTCCATGTTTGAAAAAAGGTTTGGTCTGAAAGCTACTCAGGATGAGAAGGTTGAGTTTGCAAATGCCTATTGACCCTGAGGACCACAATCAAGGCATTGCACCCAGCTGAATATAATCATGCCAGTTGGGAATATTTGTGAAGTGCTAATCAACCTGACAGGTCACAGGAAATGTTTGTATTCTCACTAAACTGAACATATTCGTTATGCCTTTGGCCAAGTACATTATTTTGAAGCTTTTTTCTTCTTTTGATTCCCATGGTAATAAATCATGTATATCAAATTCACAGCAAATAAATCCCATAAGGCAACAGTCCAATGTCCCAGAGGGCACAGAGAAAGAAAAGGCCCGTCTGTTAAAGACCAGGATTCTGTCCTGGAAACTGTATTCTTCTGCATCCCGTCGAACCAGTTCAACCCCCCTCCTTCATAAAAACAAATATTGACCAAGAATGAGCATCACATCATATCAGGCATAACAAATGTGCAGGACTTACAGTGACACGCTATTTACATGGTGACAACAGTATAAAGGGATAGACAGGACACACATCAATATACGACATGTATTCATTGTTGGATTATTATAGACTCTCAGTGAATGTTCAGTATTTGGTGACTCAACAACAGCATTTGTTAAAAACATCCATGTGCTCCATGACTTTGCATAGAATACCTGTTTAACAAGAGGCTGCTGATGAGACATGCGTTTCAGTTTATTGTCACCTCTTCTTTGTAAGGTTTGTTGCAGCATATAACAACGATATCTTTGTCCCTCTACAATAGCTTTACTTGAGCATTGAGTACCACGCTGAAAAACAGGAGGCATAACCCTGCCTTTACTTTTCTGACACACACTCACATATATACTTATACACTCATTTTCTAGTCTTTGTGTTTTCCTGTTACATTACTGAAGCCGTCCAGTATTTAGTTGCGTAGTAGAGTCAGCTAAGTGCTTTAGATAAAAGTGCCCACCAATAGACGACAACGCCATTGTGATATATTCAAGCATGAAGGTGGCAGAAAACCAGCGAGAATGACCGAAAGCTCAACGAGAGAAGTTGTTTTTGTGTCCTCAGCTGCACAATTGGATAAAGTAACAGTAGGAACTTCTATGCCACGAAGGAAACCTCCTTGTTACCCGGAGTTGAATATTAGAATCAGATCAGAAAACTCATCTTTTTGTTGTCATTTTATTTTAGAGGGCTTGTTGTTGTTTGTTGGGCCTCCAGCAAAGATTGGTCCACCACCTAATGGCGAATGTGCCCAAAGAGTCGTCGCTAACCATGCTAGCTTAAAGTGGCTAATGCAAATGAGATGGTCAATGTGTCACTCTGTCGCTGGTTGATTTCAGTACATGCTAAGGTTACTAATATAATACAGACAACAAGGGTTTTGAGCTCTTCAAATGTTCAGCAGACACAAGTAGTATTTCATTTTTTGCTAACATTACATTTTCAAAAATGTTAACATTATCTGCGTTAGAGTGCCCTTTTTGCTCTTAACCCATGCTGACAGTTTATGAATTAAAACAGTGGCTCTCAAACTTTTTCACCCCTTTACCAGTGCAAAATAATTTTTGGGGAAAAAAATGTGTTATTCAGCAGTTGACAGTTTACGGCAGTAAATGATAGCATTGGAAATGGGAATATTGAATACATAATAAAGTTTTACAATTACTTTTTGTTATTGAACCTTTTTTAATATGATTATTTAGGAATTATGCATGCCTGATTTTTTTATTAACATTTTAAAAACATCTCAAGTACACCCTGCAGTATTCCAAGGTACCCCATATCACAAATTGAGAAACACTGGCTTAGTAAGACAAAGGTCATTTCCCTGCAAGAGCTAGCTTATTAATGCTGATAGCTGCTGTCATGAAGACTATATGAAGCAGTGGATAGTCATTGTGGGTCTTAGCAGGAATAGAATAATTACACTTTAAAACCTGAAGCTGTTTTGAGGGGAAAAAGTTGTTTCTAAATTATTTTGGAGGACACAACTGTTGGGCTAAACCTACTATAAATCTGCCACTATATTTAACACTCCTACTCCCTTTTTGGTCAGGGAAATTCCCAACATAGATAAATAGAAGGAATTATTCATTTAAAGAGCACTGATTCACTGTGTTAGTCCGTTAGTGAGACATGATTTGTTCATGTTGTTCAGATAGTCTGAATTTTTGTCATCTTCCGTGTTTTAGTTTTTGAGCCAAAACCACCAGACCCTCCCTTGGTTGGCGACCAAAAGTGACGTAACATTTTAGAATTGTACTGATGTGGTCGCAGTGCAACCCAAAACATCGTCATATTCACCAATAAACCGACAACGTTCACACTCCTTTTCATTTAATTAATTAGATTACAACAGTCATCCTCACGAACAGCTATTCGTTTCTAATGTTGATTAGAGAAAAGGGGTCACTCAGACAAATAAACATTTTAGAGGGTGAGCTATGTGGCGATGACAAATCATATTTGGCCAATATATTTTTCAATATGCTCCGTGATAATGAAAAATAGCTTCAAGTAAAAAAGAAAACGGATTGCATTTCATGTTTTTTATATATATTTTTAATGTTGCATGACATCATATTATTCTATAAAAAATAAATATCATATAAAAGCTGAATAGCAGAAATTGTTTTTGGCACCTCTGATAATGCCTACCCAACCGACTGCACCATCGTGGAAGCTTAGCCTCAGGTAAACACTGTTAAAACGATGGTGAACTTTGTGAGGTCAGAGGAAATTTGATATGAATCACAGATTCAAGGAAATCATAACATGATAGCCCACTGCGACTGACTGTCTTAGGTCCACTAACGGTGTAATGCATGTAATAAGAGTAACATAATGCCCACAACATCCTTTTTTGTGTGACTGATAGTTTAACTCAGAATTGTCAAAGGAGAAATGCTGCCTTCACTTTATTAGAAGCATGAAGACAGCATGAACCTAACACAATCTGGTTTAAGTTTTAGAAACACTGATTTCACATATTTTAAATTATCACTACAGTCCTTAATGACTCTCACTCCCCAGGTGACTCAATTAGGCCATTAAATTGATCAAAATGGGAAATGATCCCTTAAAACCGAAAAAAAAGTTAAAGCCAAATGGAAACAGATTTTAAAAGTTCTGGAGATACCTACAGACATGCTCATTAAATATTTTTAGTTTAGTATGAACATGTTTATCCTAAACTTTAGTGTTCTTAGTTTCAGCTGTTTGCTGGTTTTTGACTGTGAAGTGACCAAAACTATTTTGAACAGTTTCCTTTCATATCCACTTGTTTGCTGTTGTGTGGTCTCTAGTAAACAGAATCTACTGAAAAATGCACTAAAAGACAAAAAACAGGCACAAAAGCTCCCTAAGCTGTCCCCTTAAAAGCAGTGATGAAGTTACGAAACTTTCTTCCTCAATGGTACATCCGTAGTTGGAGTATGTGTCATTCTTACTGCCCACTGGATTTTCTCCAATCCATGCATGGGAAGTGTGTAATATGTAAGGTTGCTGTGCAACGCTTGGTAGTGCTTTCTTTGTGGGCAGTTTCTTCCAGTCAGGGCATAAAATGTCTGCAATGTGAGTCTAAAAGAGCAAAGTCAGGAGCGTTTTTACGTCACCCTTACACAATGGGCTCACAACAGGCTATCCATGCTGTAAAGAAACCCTGACCCTACAAACACTTCCCGTCAAACACTCAAGTCAATGTCACAGTGACCTTCCTTGAATGGTCATAAAGATTAAATTACCCAAGATGTCTAAGTAAGAACTTGGTTTCTACTCCCGAGGTCAAGAAGGAACTTTGATGCTTGTATTTCTGTTTGGTTTTGCATTTTGAATTTGAGAAGATGCTCAGAAAAAAAATTGTTACCTCAGAAAGTGGAGTTAATGACTACTCATTTACTAACACATTCAAGTCCCCTTAATGTGCCCTTGTCTTCAGGGTCCTGATCTCAAAAGGGATGAGGATATTTGCATATGGTTGGCTCTCTTATTTCCATGTTAAAAAGAACAATGGGGTGATAATGGGGAGATACCAGAGCCAATACTGCGCCTTTATATAATGTAACAGTCCGTTTAGTATTCAAATTTGAGGAATTCCTATATTGGAACCTTTTGTTATGCTGCCATAGTGGATCAGCTGGTGGTTTCAAATCTTACATCACTTACATCCACTGACCACTCATATCCTTCAACGGTTGGTAATACGGTTTCCAGAAAGATGATACACTTTTTATAAGTATGTTATCTCACTGTTAAAACAAGCATCATGGCAAAACTTCGTCTCGTATTTGTAATCAGGATTTTTTGGGAGGGAAAAGTAGTTTTGACCATGAGGAGCGTATGTGTAATTTGCCCCATCCAGCCACCAAACTCCCCAAAGTCTGACTTTGACCTTGTGCGTATGCTGTGATGTAACAAGAAGCTGTGAGACCCAAAAAACCTCTCATTTCATGACATCAACACTCAGATATGAGAGGGCAGGGCCTGATGGAATAAACACATGTTCAAGACAAGCACCACGTCCAAGCTGCCTGAGGACATGCAGATCTTCATCCAAACGCATGTTTTGAAACCTAATACCTCTTGTCATTTCACCAGTTACCTGGGCATTCAAAGAAGAAGAAAATAAGGAAAAGTTGCCTGTTGTGTGTGTTGATTGATGGTTACGAAGATTTACAACAGACCTTGGTACATCAAACAATTAAAAAAGTTAACTAAATATGGATTTAAATTCAAAAGCTTTCACTCTTAAGTGTTTCTGAAGCTCGGCCTTATATTCCCTCCAAACACACAAATCATGCTTTCCTCTGCAGTCTCTGTCGCTTTGATAGAGTATCTCATTTTCCTGTCATCCAGTGGAGCAGGAGCTGTATTCCCTGAATCAATGGTGATCTTAGCAGTTTTACTCAGCCCATTATTCCTCTCTGTCCAACTTCACTCCAAGACTTGGCAATATGGCTGCCAAGTGTTATATGCATTTATGGCTGTTTGGCGCAGTCATGCTCACATCACCAGAGTAGTGTGTTTATGACATAAAGTATGAACGGGGGGGGTGGTTTAATAGTCTGAATTAAGGGCGATTACTTTTTATAGTTTGCTATTTATTTGATGCTTGTACCTCCAACAAGCTAATAAGTTAGCATGTTTGAAAGACAAAGGCTGCCAAACTAAAAACATTATTTTTTTGACAAGACAGGTTGGGTTAAAATAAGGAGACAAGCTTGGGAGTGTTCAAAGTTACAAAACCTCACCAGACCAGATGCTGGAAGCTGGAGAGCTGAGTTACACAAGGAGTCTGTTAAAGGAAAGTATCCACATGCACACAAAGATAGTGTGTGGAAGTCTTTTTACTCCCATACAGTTTGTTGTCACTGTTGGAAATTTTCTAATCAAGTACAAAATAAGTAGATAATCATTTCTTATGAAATTATTTTAACATCTCTAGGCAAGCAGTGAAAGTGTCCCATGGATGGCATGCAGCTGCTGCTCTGGGAGTTGCCTGTACAAAGCTGAAAAACAACATGTATGAAGTGTATTGATGCTTCTTAATTCAATCCATGTATCAACATTTTTTCCAAAACACTTCACGAAGAAGATTCATGGGACCGTCCACTGCAAAAGAAAAGAAGAACGGGCTGTCAAGAGATGTGTTGTAAGCTGTTTGGGCCAGCGGGGCACAAAGGCCTTCCTCAATAACCACATTTCCTGTCCCTTGAAGTGGGTCATTTTTTTCTCTCTTTAAAGGACTGCCTTTGCTCTTTAGCCTCAGGCATCAAAGATTGCTCCTTTATAACCAATGTGAAATTCTGTTGTAAACTGTTTTGATGTAACACCATAAGGATCTAACACTGAGGATTTAAGAGAGCTGAAAACTCAGTAAGATTGTGGACTTCAAGGACAGAGATATTGGTCTTTCAGTATGCTGCTGAGCTTAAAGTGAGCATTAAGCTGGCAAAGTCTTATGGCTGACTTGATTTTCCTTTTTCAAACATTGCTGGAGCCTTTTTCAACATGTTGGGAAAACGGGAAGTCAAACCCAGTTCAAACCCAGTTAGCTGTGGTTAGCGGCTATGCTAACCATCTCCTCGCTAAGCTGAGCAGGTAAAGTCATGCATAGCGCTGGCTGAGACAGAGTTGGAGCAAATGTTTCTCAATTTAACATTGTGGTCTTGATGTAATAGAGAAGTTAAAACAACATGGGGCAGTGTTGGTGGGGAGGTTTTGCTTCAGAGATCATCAGGATCCAGGATCCACTTCCTTGAGTTTCAAAAGCTTATCAGACAGCAACATACTGGATGGCAGTTTATAACATTCTGAGATAGGAGTAAAAAATGAACATGGTTGCAATTTTATTTTGTTTGTTACATGAGGATAATTGTGGAGTGACCAGTCAGATGATGTAGTGTTGAGACAGGTTGAACTCTTTAGCTGGACTGGCCTCATTCAAATGAATAAGAAGGCTCTGTTTTTTTTTTTACCCATGGCTAAATATGGTCCGATCGGAGATTCAGAGTTGGAGGACAGAAAAACAATGTCTTGTTCAGTGCAAAAATACATTTTCTAAAATTTGACGGACCTGATACAGAGTTGGCCCATTTGAGTGAGTATCTTCCAAAGTTATATTTTTTTGTATGAAAGTCTTGGGAAACATCAAGAGCAAATTCTGTAAATATTATCTAAAAAGAAAAACACTACCCACCCTAACGGTTCTACTAGTTTTGCCCGTCTCATTATATTCACATAACTTTTTTTCAAGAAATTGAGTATAAATTTGCACTACATTTCGATGGAAACCTAGATTTAGACTGCAAGCCTAAAACTGGCGCTACCAGTGAATTTTGGAACCAACGCTTTAAGTGTGTTAAATTCAAACAAAGAGTATATCAAAGACCATAATTCAAGTTACAACTCTTTAAAATGCAATTAGACAAGTGGTTGCAAATCCACATATGCCTTTAATTAGATTTTTAGACATAACTTCTATTTACATACTTTGCACAGAACAAAGCTTGCCTCTTGCATTAACACACAACTTAACACAAACCTAAGCCACCTGTTTTGTTAAGGAGTAGCTGTTGTTTCAGGACAGATAATCACCTCTTGGTCCCGCCATCACTGCACGCAGCCCCCGATACCCTCACCGCCACCATCTGCTACGGGGGTAGGGCCGTCGGTTTCCATGGAAACCCTGTACCCCTCCTCCCTATAAGCACTGAGGTTTCTTTTGTGTGTCCTGCGCTCATGTACCCGTCATACACTAAGGGGTGCTCACAATGGGTTCCATAACAGGATAATGTACAGTAGCATCTTTCCACTATCATACAGTGAGACAAAGGGATTGTATCAAATATTAGATTATTTGGGGAATTACAGCATAGGGAAGACTGTACAGAGTAAAAAAAGAAATATCACCGCTGAGGACATCAGTCCCCCTCCCCCATGCAAAACAAGGTGAGCTTGCAAATTAAGGCCACCCACCCCCTTTTACCCCATGCCTAGTCACCCTGTCCCCCTCAACGGACCGTCCCAGGCAGGAATAGGAAGGAAGAGCAAGAAGTAAACCATCAAGGGAGGAGGAGGAAACTAGCAAGAGACTGCTCCTGGGAAAGATTGTATCCACTCCCACCACAAAGCTACTATTTAAATTACTATACAAATGCAGAGAATTGCAACTTTAAAAACTTAAAAAATCTACCTAACTTTATCATTGAGTGGCCCATAATCTTCACTTTTGTTGTAGCAATCATTTCTTTTTTATTATTTTTCATCTTATCTTGCTTTGAAGTTAAAAAATACAACTGTAAATATACTCTACTAAATTCAGTGTATAGTTTACACAGTGGACTTATAAATAAAAAAACACTGCGGCAGAGTGAAGTGAATAATCGTCATACTTTCTGTTGCGATGGTGTGCAAAACACAGACTTCCAAAATTAGTTTTTTTTCCCTTTTCATTCCAAAACCCATTTGAGACCGCAGTAATTATATCGACTTTCCTTGGCATGCATGGCACCAACACCTCTGGCTATTGCTGTGATATATATGGGTCTGTAGGTGTGATAAACAGCACCCTTAGAATACAGAATACCGCAAACACTTGAGCCCTGTGGATTGTCAGTACTTTACATTACATTAGTCATTTAGCAGACGCTTTTATCCAAAGCGACTTACAGGAAGTGTATTCAACATAGGTATTCAAGAGAACTACTAGTCACCAGAAGTCATAAGTGCATCTCCTTTCTTAAACAAGCATCTCAAAGCATAAGCCAGAGCAAAAGTATAGTGCAGAGGCAAATTACTACGAAAACAATAATTGCAACAGACTAATCCGAATATAGTAAGTGCTACAAACTACTACGAATAGGATAAGTGCAGTAAACAAATACAAATTCAATAAGTGCAGCGAACTGATACGAATACAGTAAGTGCAGCAACTAATACGAGTGCAATAAGTGCTACGAGGAAGGCTCCGGGTAGTACTTCTTGAGTACAGTACTGTGTTATTCTGGCCTTTTCTGAGATCATGTTGTCCATAACTCGTCTCTAACAAGCCCAATCCTTCTGTATCTGTTATATTGTGAGTTTAAGTTAAACTGAGCCATTCTGATCTGAGGCAGAACCTTATTAGGCACTATTTGGGATACACAGACTCCTAAACAGCGCACAGATGGAAAGCATTAGTCTTGCTTGGCAGGAAACTCAACTTCCCTGTTGTACAGTGAATTAAAATGCAACAATGTGGGCTAGGTTTATGCTGAATGTAATTATTGATAGTGAATAATTGCCAGCAAATTTACAGGTAGATTTGTGACCCAAGTACGGCTGATTGAAGAAAGGAATTGCAATGAATAAAAAGGAGTGGACAAATTAATAAAAAAAACTGTTTCACAACTGCCAGCTGCAAGAGAAAGGAATTCCTCTCTGGCCAACAGCGAAGACCCGGCTGGTCATTTTTTCTACAGTCATCTTGGACGGTTGCCAGGGTAAAATTGTGCTAATGCCATTTAATGAAATGAATCGCGCCCTTGTGCATTATCCTGGGTGTGTTGGCAGGGAGACTGCCTCAAGAATGCAAGTTAAAAGATTGAAACCAGCAAGAGCAAACATCCTAAATTCACTGTTGGCTGGCTATTTGTGTGCATGTGTGGTTCATCTACTCTGAGAAGATGGTGTTAATATGGAGAGAAAGGGAATCCCTTCACAGCGTGTTTGTAGCGTGGTGATGAAAACACCCATCATCTCCTACAAAAGGCTGTCGGGGGAACACAATATGTTTTTTTCCCCCATCATAGCAGCCCTCTAAAACATTTCAGTTTCTTCTGCTGGCAAATGAGCTGATGACAACTGTCTTAAGAGGGACATTATGGCTTTCCAAACTTGCACAAGCATTCAAGCACAACAACATATGTAAGGCGGACTCTTCCATCAAAAGTGTGTGTGCGTATGTGTGCGTGTGTGTGTGCGTGTGTGTGCGTGTGTGTGCGTGTGTGTGCGTGTGTGTGCGTGTGTGTGCGTGTGTGTGCGTGTGTCTTGGCAGGAAAGCAAACATCACAAGGGGATGATTCACGGTGGGTCAGGTTCTGAAGCAAACAAGAGGGCAAGTCTTGAGCAAAGCCCTTTCACCTCTTAGAAAAAGTTGCGACATCATATCAACAGAGCTGTCACCGCAAAGGGAAAAAAAAAACTGTCAGCTAGCAGCGGCCGTAAAGAACAGCCAGTACAGACTTTTTTTGTTTGTGGTAAAACAGAAACAAAAGTAGTATCGAGTAAAAGCAGAAACAATCAAGCAGGGGTAGACCATATCCACACCAATGTGGTTGAATTATAAAATACCCTCTATTGGGTAATCGCAGGCCGCTGGAGCACATTGTAAAATGTCAGACATCAGCATTTATGCAGTCAACAGTTTTCCATCAACACTTCCACAATGAAGAGTTGTTTTACAAAATTCAGTGACTTTGGAGGATGTTTTTGAAAAGTGTTTGGTTTTGTCAGCTTGGACGAAATGTGGAGGTTGTTTTTTTCAAATAGCGTGGACAAAAATTGTCTTTATTTGAACCAATCCAACCCTCTGGATGCAAACTCCGTCGATACATATTTGCAATAAAAGGCATCCTAACATAAACTGCATCCCTGCCGTTTCACAATGTGGCACGTCTAAGTGGCGTGCCCTGCCCTGAAAATGAGACCATAGGGAAGGGACCACAGCGTGAGTCAATACACCCTTGCTCCAAATAAAGAAAGTGGAAAAAAACAACCCCGGGGCTAAAGGGTGTATAACAGTACATTAACAAAGAGAATGACATTACTCTGCATATATACTGACAAACCAACTGTGTTTAAGTGAGGTGCTGATGTTAATCCTTATCTGAATTCTACAATATAAGAATTCCCACCAGCATACTTCTATATCAAGTATAACTGTAAATGAATACACAAACTTCAATATGTTCTGTGTTAGCAACGAAAAAAACTAATTTAAGATCAAGATCTGAAGGAACTACGAGGACCGGCCAGGGCTGCTCAGTTTCCAGATTATCTTTCTCTGTCATTAGGACTGTGGTCGACCAGGGCACCCCACATTACACCCTATGAATAAAAGCATGCTTGTGGTTCACAATAGGGCTCCGCTGCTCCCTGAGAAGGGGGAAGGGCATTACATTCCTCTACTGACTCCCCGTTTGCAGCAGATATTAAACAATATCTCGCTACTTGTAGAGAGCTCTCACCAGCTGCGGCAAGATCTTCGCGGCCCATTCCAAACAAGCATCGTGTAAAAGTACATCTGCTTTATCCGCCTTTTTTTTTTTTTTTGCTTTGCTTGTGGAGGCCGGTGAGCAATGAAGACTGGCATTTGCAAGAGATCCGGGCAGAACAATGTGATCATTCAAATTTGAAGCGACTACCTCAGGAGACCGATGCTGACTGAATGCCTCTAACATTTAATCTGGGTAACCGCACATATCTCATTTAAATCACTTCTATGGGGAAAGTGCAGTGTAAGCCTACTGGAAATTCAACTGCTATAAGGAAATCTCACCTTTGATTGAGTGTAAGGCTAATACCATACTGCAGAGGGTTGTTTTTTTCTCTGAATAGCAAGTCCACATAGTGCTGAGTTAAGACACCTGACCATTCACTTTGTGATTCATGACACTGCCGGTCCAGACCCCTTCAAGTCCTGAAGGTGAACATACATCTTGGCTTAATGTGTAGTGTCAACGCTCTTTTGTCTTCTATTATTGAGCATTATTATTATTATATAAGTGTAGGATGTAGCTTTAAAGAGGTGCTGAGGGGGTTAGAGGAAATGCATGCGCCGCCCTTGCCAAAATAAGTGCGACACGGAGGAAGGGGCCTCGTGGTGGCAACAACTTCCGAACATCTGCATCAGCAGGAAGAGGGCCCACTAAGTATCCTATCAGCTGCTTGTATGTTGTTCCACATCCCAAAGGTTAGACGGTGATAGATCCTGCTGCATGCCAAACCACACAAGCTCTTGATGATGCCGTCTTCACCTGCAGCTCTTAGCACTGTGGGCAGATCACGCAGATAACATGTTTTAAGGTTGTGACATGAGGCACCTTTAAAGTACTTTTATGTTTGTTCAATCAAAAATACTTTGGTATTGTCTGAAAGATGTGCATTTCAAGTGCTAAGCACAGCCTTTGATTTTTATTTTTGTTTTGTTCATTAATTATGTGGTATTTATTCTTTGCTGGTGAAGCCCTTCTGGAGCCATATGTTATTCTCTGTGTCCAGGGTAAAGTTCTAGCAGAAAGGCGAAGCGGGGATTGCGTCAGGAATGCTGGCAGTTGATCCTTTTCCTCCACTCTGCGTAGACAAGGGGGTGGGGTGCCTGGCTGAAACTGGGAGGAGAAAAGGAGGGAGGGGGGAGGATTTAGGAATATTCTTTGTCCTCCTCACCCCGCAGTACAGCACACCACTGGAGAAGGACACGAGCTCCTCGCGGGAACGGAACAATTGGATGGCTTGATATTTAAGAGCGGGACTGCTTTATGTGAATAAAGAGAGAGAGAGCGGAGGAAAAGCTCTCCAGATAAGCGAGAACTTCGAGAAGCCGCCGCTTGAAATCAAGGGGACCCTTAACAAACAAACAAAAAAAAAAATCACGACCGAAGGTAAGATAACACACACAAACAACATCACCGCGTAGCTCTTTAGCTTTGGCTAGCAATGGTGTGGGTTTTTTGGGCCGAAGTTATATCTTCAACTTTTGTTCCGGGGGGGACGGTGAGTAATACGGTGAGTATCCCGTATTCACAGACACACGCACACGCACACACACACACAGCCGCTGACGGTATTGTTTAAACACCAGCGTTAACTTCAGCTCACGCGCACAGGACGCGGCGCCAATTAAAGCACTCAGGACGCCGACTACGAGGTACCTGTGCTGCGTGTGTTGGCACAGCACCACACCCGGTGTAATTCTGCTGGTATGCAGAAATCGTGGGTGATTTTTTTTTTTTTATTTTTCTTCTTCATCGGGCTTCCTGACTGTTTCCACCGGGGTTTGGTGATGGAGGAAAGCGCAGGAATCCTCTCTCGTTTCCCCCCACCCCCCTCCACCCTGCCCGTCTTCAAAATATGACCTTCTTAACAATAGTGGCATTTATTACTTACATTAATACACTAATGCACTAGTTAGTGACTCAACCAATTAGGCAGCGTCCATGCAACGGTACACCATCAATTTGTGGCGTTAGGAGCATGTGGAGCCGCGCTGTGACGTCCCGTTAGCCACGCGGAGGATTTTTTTATTTTTATTTATTTATTTATTTAATGCGCGTGGACACTGTAATTTGGCTCTCCATTTGTCATAATGGTGTCTAGATAATTGTGGCGCTTTATCAGAGCTAGACCTACAGCTTATTTGATAACGTTGTTTTTGTGCTAAAGCAGTTTCAACATACGTTATGGCTCGTGGTGATACGCAGGGGGAATTAGCCCCCTCCCCCCTCCCCCCTGCACAGTCCCTTAAGTCGCTTCCCAGTATGACTCCCAATCTTTTCCCAGTATGACTCCCAATCCCCATTTTTTTCTGGTCTTTTTTTTTTTCCTGCCTGAGGTTGGGGCCTCTTAGCTGTCGGGCTTTGGGATAAGGGAGGGATAGCCAATAACTAGCCTCCCAGATGTGAGAGCCACAAAAGCCCCTCTGTTCTGCAGCGCTCACCAGTGATGAGACATGATGCTTTACATAGCTCTATGGCCTACTTAGAACCACAACTTTGAAGTTCCACAGATGGTACACGAAATGAACATGTAATGAGAGTAAAAAGTACTGTGAAACTGGATTGACATTTTTTTTCCTTCTGTATTTGGTGTTCTCTAGACAAACACTAGCTTCTGATTTAGAATACACAAGCTTCAGGATATTCAAATTGTAGAAGGCTTCCTACCTGAGTTTATAACGTCAAATAAATCTGCCAGGCCGATATCAGCCTATTGAGAACATATCGGCATATATGTGTTGGCCAGTAAGTGACAATCAGGTCGAGAGATTCAAAATGTTTGAGGTAGTACGTATAGCGATCCTCATCAAAATATACCAACGGTGCTAGTTGGTGCGAAAAGTGATCAACAAGTATTAAAATATTGGTGTTGGCCTAATAAGTTCCTCTGTATCAGCTCAGGTTTGAACACAGGTTTTTGCACTGAATGACAAAGTAGCAGTCAAACACACCAATCCAAAGACGTGTGCCAGTCATAAAATCGAACCGCACGCATCTATTGATATGACAACAAATACAATACAGACTTCAGCTCCAAGTCTAGAGTGAAAATGTCTGATGACACAAATTCTCACACAGAGAATGCATGTGAGCCTGTGCTTTTCCTTGGGCATGGATGTCAGCTCTGACACTAGCCTTGGGCAACTTGTAACCGTTAACCTAGATTACATGCAGCAAAGTGTGCCGTTGGCGTTGCCGTCTGTTGCAGCCTGACCAAAGTGCAGAAGAGCAGGGTAGTAAGCATTTTAGGTCATTGATGGCAGAATAAAGCTGATAAAGCACGGCTTTAAAGTCACACTCAAATGTTGCATTTAAATATGTATAACATTTCGTTTGGTGCGAAATAGTCTTATGTATCCATGTTCAGTTTGAAAACCACATGCCTCCACTGAATGGAGGTTTTTGTCAGTTACCATGATGTGGAAACCTGACCCTAAAGTCGTCATACATTCAGGTGGAACTGCAGGATGCTGTATCAGGTGCAGGCAGCACTGCAGAAAGCCACAGATGAAGGATAATGACAACGGCAGTCTTTGTGAGCAGTAGCAGCAGGAGGTAAACAACTAGGCACAAGACGCAGTTTCACTGCTTATTGACATTGCTGAAGAAGACAGTAGACCTCACATGCACATCATAGATTAGTACTCTCTGTGTCTTTAACATTTAAACTAACAGATTACAGGCTGATTGTGAACTCTTAATCACCACAGACTTAAAATCAATGATCACTTCAAAGTATATGATAAAGCCACAGGGTCAATTATAAAAGTGAGTGCACTTCATCGGGTTGTTCTCGGTGCACGAGTGGCTTTCAGACAATGGCAGCTTGTTGTGCTTTATTCTAACTCTTTATTTTTCTAAGGACGGTTTCCTCCCCAGCTGAAGTTAAACTCCACATTCATACAGTGCTCCCATTCACATCTGGGAGTCGCCCAATACAAAGAGCTCTTTGCATCTGTACTGGAGCACTTGGAGGTGATGTATCATCTGTAGAGGCTTTTTAGGGCTTTTTTTTATTAGCCTTTATTTGATTTGATATTACATGTTTAAGTCTCTACATTCCTTCAGTCCAAACTGCAAATTGACAACTTAAAGTTCACTGAAGATTTGGGAAGTACAAAGTCTGACCAGTACTTTACCATTGATAGATCTATATGCAGTTGCATATATGCAGTTGCTCTGGGAGTTTGTGAAGAAGGTTCCTTCCATGGTTGTCAGAGAACCTTGTACATTGAGGTAGCTGGTCCTGTTGATGAGTTGGGGTTCAATCGGTTTTTGTAACTTCATGAAAATGTCATGTGTTTAAACACAAACTCTGTATTGCTTTAATAGATTAATTTAGTGTTTCGGTTAGTAAATTTAGATGGTCTTGAAACGGAGGAAAGATTATAACTCCTCCCCCAAAACCCCTCGAAAACAATCATTAGATCTTAACAGCAACGCTTTCTTTGCCCTCCGTGAACGCGCTCAGGCCGGCTTCGCACATGCCTTTGGTGCCACATTTAGGTTAATAATTTAGTCACAGATGTTGGGGGGGAAATAGGTTTATTAAATCTGCAGATGCTCCAGATTTTTACTGGAATTCCCTTGGACTCTTGTGTCTGTCATTGACAGCTGGTAATCAACTCAGTTCTCCCATCTGCATGTTTTGTTCCGGTACAAACATTGAAAACTATTCAAATTTTTGCTTAAAACTCAATTTGGAGAATGATGGAAAATTAGATTTGGATTTCAGTTGATCCTTTTAGGCTTTGTCTGTGTCTCTAAAGATACTATTTTGTTCATAGCTAAGAGATAAAGCATTGCTACTTAAAGATTAGGATCACTATCCTCTCCTGAGGTACTAACCGGGCAGGAACTTCTGCCACTACTGTTAGGAAATACATTGTTGGTTTCATCTGTGCAAGCCAAGGATTCCTGAATTTACCATTGGCTACTTGATACCTCCTTTTATCTTGTGGTAATCTGAGTTTGGCCACTGCCGGGTTTCACTGAAGGGACAATGCCGATTTCCAATATTTGAGATTTCACCCACTTCTGATGGCTTTAAACCCTGGTATAGAGCAAACGGGCACATTCTGAACAGGCCCAAAGGCAAATAGTTTGGTATATTGCAGCATGCACCATGTTGATCTAAAAGACAACTAAAGACTTGAAAGTTGTGAAATGGGGTCTGAAGCCTTTAGCAGGGGATGAAATGGTGTATTCTTCTAAATCACAAACACTCTGCTGTAGCTCACCTACTCGGTACAAGCCCGGCACTTTATGGCAACGGTTAATTACTCAGCAGCAGTTGTTTATGACGGCGGTCACAGATGGTGTGAAACCAAACCACAGGAACTCCTCACGGCCTCTTTCTTATTTTTAACTATCGGCTCATTACGCCGTTTTGGCAATCTTTTAGTCTGACCATGACGCGACACTTCACACCTTTTTTTATTTTTAGTCGAACTTCTTTGCTTTGTCTCTGAACACCAGAGCTCATAAACTTTATTAACTTTCAGTTTGATAACGCCCCAAGCACCGCTGCATAACTTCACATCAGTCTTTACATAGCAGTCTGGGACCTTCACAGGGATGTTTGCCTGAGCATGCACCTTGTCTTGGCAGTGATTGTTCACTTGGGACACTCAGTTTTGTAGCTGTGATATATTAGCTCCCCCTTGTGGCTATCTGGTGCAAAAACCATGGGTGTTAATGGCTCTGTTCACACCAGGCATAGGAATGTGTCTCCACATGCGTCATGAATAACATCTTGTGATTGGATCACATCACCAAAGACACATGTTGGTTCCAGGTCTGAACAGGGCCAACAGGAATCGCGTTGGGGATGAATGGATTCAGGGCGGAGAGCGCAGACTCGTATGAACAGGACATTATGCAACACTACAGAGCTCAGTGGTCTGACTTGGAGCCAAATCAGCCCATTTTTAATGTGATCACATGATCAAATATAATAATAATAATAATAATGGAAACTCGGCCCTGCGTATAAACTACTTTGTTTTACTCTATACTGTTAAAAATGTATTCAAGTTGAGTCTTGTTTGTGACCAAATTATTTTAATATGTCAATATCTGTATCATTTTGAATCACATTCTTTCCCTTGTATGGGTGTATTGATTTGTTTTAATGACAAATGTTTTATAGTTGAGACTAAATATTTTGAATGAGATCTAGATATTATCTTTCACGTGTTCTCCTTTTACTGTCAGTTATTACTTTTCTTATCATTTCATCATCTGATTGCGATTCTTTTTCTGCACAGGTTTGAGAGGTTCCATCCTGTTCCAGAGGCAAAATGAGCTGGAGCTTCCTCACACGTCTGCTGGACGAGATCTCCAACCACTCCACCTTTGTGGGCAAAATCTGGCTCACCCTCCTCATCGTTTTCCGCATCGTGCTGACCGCCGTCGGGGGCGAGTCCATCTACTACGATGAACAGAGCAAATTCGTGTGTAACACGCAGCAACCCGGTTGTGAGAACGTTTGCTACGACGCGTTCGCGCCGCTATCGCACATCCGCTTCTGGGTGTTCCAGGTGATCATGATCACCACCCCCACCATCATGTACCTCGGCTTTGCCATGCACAAGATCGCCCGCATGGACGACAACGACTACCTGCCCCGGAACAGGAAGCGGATGCCGATAGTGAGCCGCGGCGCCAACCGGGACTACGAGGAGGCGGAGGATAACGGGGAGGAAGATCCCATGATCCTGGAAGAGATTGAGCCAGAGAAGGAAAAGGAAGTGGTGGAGAAACCCAGCAAGAAGCACGACGGGCGGCGCCGCATCAAGCGGGACGGCCTGATGAAGGTCTACGTGTTTCAGCTGTTTTCTCGCGCCATCTTCGAGGGCTCGTTCCTGTTCGGACAGTACGTCCTCTACGGGCTGGAGGTGGTGCCGTCGTACGTGTGCACGCGCTCTCCCTGCCCGCACACGGTGGACTGCTTCGTCTCGCGCCCCACGGAGAAAACCATCTTCCTGCTCATCATGTACGCCGTCAGCGCCCTGTGCTTACTCTTCACCATTCTGGAGATCCTTCACCTCGGGATCAGCGGCGTCCGGGACTGCTTCTGCGCGCCGCGGCCTCGGCCCCCCATCCCCCGCAACACGGCCCCATCCAGCCAGAGGTCCTCCATCTGCCGCCAGCCGTCGGCACCTCCCGGCTACAACACGGCTCTGAAGAAAGACCCGTCGGGGAAAATGGGCTTCAGGGACAACCTGGGAGACTCGGGTCGCGAGTCGTTTGGGGACGAGGCGTCATCGCGGGAGCTGGAGAGGCTGCGGAGACACCTGAAACTGGCCCAGCAGCATCTGGACCTGGCTTACCAGAATGGGGAGAGCAGTCCGTCGCGCAGCAGCAGCCCCGAGTCCAACGGCACTGCGGTTGAGCAGAACAGACTAAACTTTGCCCAGGAGAAGCAGAGCAGTACATGTGAGAAAGGTGAGGCTTTTTTTTTTTTTTTTTTTTTCAAAAGTTCGTACTTAAGATTTTCTTTTCTTACTTTGTAGATCAATACGAAATGATTTACTGACACCATCTCTCTCTGCACAGGTCTCCGTGCATAGGTTCTCACGAGCCCAGCTGACACTGTAGACTTGAATTCACATCAGGATCCGCAAGAGGACATAAGGGACTCAAAGTGTGTGTATGTAAGTATGTGTGTGTGCGCGTGTGTGACATTACATTTGCTTGAGGTGGATGAAGTCAGCCCAAGCCTTCCAGTGTTACGACCAGCCGTGGTCGGGCATCGAGTCAAAAGGTGAAGGAGGTGAAGGAGGTGAGGAGGAGGAGGAGGAGGAGGAGGAGGAGGAGGAGGAGGAGGAGGAGGAGAGTGGCCGTCTCGGGCCCAGCAATACTCGAGATGCCCGTCCGAAGATCCAAAGTGCTTACAAACTACCGTCAAGCAGCAAGAACGGTTTCCGGTCAACATGTACTTCTCCCTCAGGGCAGCTATTTGTTTTTATATTTTTATTATGAGTCATTGTTTTAAAAGAGTTTGTCCTAAGTTGGAAGTTCACAGTGAATGCATCTCAAGTTTGCCTTAGACCTAAACTGGAACTCTCGTTTTTTTGGCATTTTTTTACGGTATGGCCAAGCCAGTTGTATTGCTAAAAAGAAAACATTTTTAAACTGTAATCTTGTACTTTAGTGAAGAAGTGAATCAGCGAGTGAGATGCAAAAAAAACAAAATGTTAACGGACATGGCACCACTCATAAAAGTAAGGTACTGGAGCGATTGTGATGCTGATGAAGACTTTTCAAAGAGTTAAGATTCATACAAAGGTTTCTCTCAAGTGTGTATCAAATATATATATTTTTCTCCAATTGTTTTGACAATGTTGGCATCGCACCAGTCAACATTCCCAAGCCTGGTGCTTCGATGGTAACTGGAACACACTTGGGGCGCCTCTGTCCAAAGGAACAAACAAACCTGGGTAATGCTTGAAAAATATGTAACTCTTGATATCGTCTTGTTTTGTTCAAACGTGTATTTGATACTGTTCTTTATTTTTGTATTGGTGAGTATTGTGGTACTGACAAGAGGCTCTTGTCACTGTGGCAGACATGATTTTAATTTTTTATTTTAAACGAATGACGTTCACTGCTGTCCTAGTTCCCCTAAATCCGTCCGGAGAACAGACGTTCTGAAAATGGTTTGGTACAATTAGAGTTCAACTGCAACCGAAAGTAGATTTTCTTAAAAAATATTTATAACCTGCAGCTTATTCTCTTATTTACACATCGTCTATGGCCAGAAAACATTCCTTTTTTTCCCCGTACGGACCTGGATTTAATTTTATCTTCAAGTTCAATACGGGAGAAATACTGTCGTGTTCATGTTCCACGTCTGAAAGTGCTGTTTTTTTTCGTGGATAAGTGTCATCGCTCTTCCAGAGCCTTAATGAAGTTGTAAACCATGTAATCATTTCAATGTGAATTCAATGCCTTGAACGCGCTCTACTTAGACGCCATCTTTTTGTATTCTGAATCATACCCGCAGTGCCAATTTGTGCCAACTCAAATATTGTCATCTCATGTTATTTTTGAACAATGCTTTTTGTACTTTTTATACATTTTGTATCAATAGTACTTTGTGGTTAGTTTTTAAAATAAATTTTTTCAACAAAACAGTTGCAGTGTGGTAGTAATGGTTTTAATTCGGATATCACTTGCTTGAAATATTTAAACTATCGAGTTCTAATTATATTTGAATACGTAGATGGGTGAGTTAAGAGGGAACAAGAAATCAATGTGCGTACATCATTTTCAAGAAAACTGTTTTAACCAAATCACGCTGGAACTTGATAAGATTACACTCAAGTCAGGATTATGGTGAGTGTCAGTTTAGGCCTGTACAAACATAAAAAGTGCATCTCTGTATTGGTAACTGGAATTACAGTCGACGTACGTAGGCTATATATCAGTCACAATTTACCATTTATATGTAGGGCTCTACTGAGACAGAAATATTCCTGCAAATCTATTCAGGAGGAGAAAAAATACATAAATATATATTTGCAAGCTGCCATTCTGAAGGAAGGTGTGTGTTTCATGCTTCCCAAAGCTGAGTGAAGTCACTTCAGCTGGTTTAAATTCTGTCGAAAGAAATAACAGACCAATCACACACCTGTTGTCGTTATCATTGAAGGCCTGCAGCCTGTCAGTAATGGCACACTCAAAGTCATGGCGGTCATAATATCTTGTCATTTTGGGGATATGTTTCAACAGCTTAATTAAAAGTTCCAGCAAGTTTAATGGTGTTTGGACACACTGTCATTGATTCATGGTCAAAGTAACACCAGGCCTGTGCACATGTCTATTTAGCGATTTCAAAATAGTTTCGTATTGATTGAACAAACATTTATATCCTGAAATGTTTTTAATTTTTTTCTTTATTTATAGCGACCCTTAGTCCTGTAGTTAAGATTAAACCATATTTCATGCCTGTGGCACCGCTGAATCAAATTAAAACCCTGTGGTGATTAACACAATTAAATAAGCCCATTAAATCTGTTCTAAGTAAAACTGTACACTTAAATTTTAACAAGCATTTGAAACAAATAATGTGCATTTCCCAGATATCTCACAGAACGTAGTACTGAACACAGATTAATTGATATTTAAATAATTTGCATTAATTTAGTTGTTGCTTTGTGCTGACTTTGTAATAGTACATTGCTGTGGCAATGGTCACATTATATGCATGGAAAAATGCACAGTCTGACATCGTAAACAATCCAGGGAGATACCACATGTCACATTTTCTTCATTCATGTTGGTCGGCTGCTTTTTTTAAAGAGTAATCAGATTGTAAAAACTGTGTATACAGTGGTTAAATTGGGTGTAAAACACCAATTATCCCAATATAATATATATATTTATGCAGGTGAATCATGACGCTGTATGTAAACATGTCACTAAACCTGAATGATTATGTGCGACCTGATGTATGGAATTAGATCGGTAACACATTATGTGTACGATGGTACAAACTCTTTAAGCTGGTGTGCTGTATTTTATCATCCGAAGGTTTTTTACATGCTCCGTCCTGCAGGAGGAAGCATTAAGCATCTTCATTTATTAAATTCCATTAAAGCGTTGCACACATTTTAATCATTTTGGAAATTTTGGAATCCTGAAAGGTAAACTTTAGATTTTTGTAACATTTGTGAACCTCTGGTGCCACCTTCAGGCCGAACTTTACTAATCTTTTTTAAAAATGTTTTGCCTTGTGTTAGTTAAGAATAGCAATGTTTTCTCTATTTTCAAATTATCCATATTTCATGTTCTTCCAATATTTTTTAATAAATATTATTTCCTCGATACCAGCATGGCTATAGTTTTATTACATTTATTTTTTGTCTTTCAAACTCAATGTAATGCTTAGTGAAATATTGATTCACTGGTTTACATAACATGATTTAAAAATATCTGTTCTTTGCTTTACAAAGTAATCCAGATGACTCGTTGTACATGTTTGAAAGAGGCGGAGTAGTTTTAGCAGCATGTTATAAACTTTACAATTTGCATTTGTATGTGGTAACAGTTATGTGGTTCTCAAATGGAAAGTTGCTTCTTCCCAGAGGACTCTTTCATATTTGGGCCTGTCCATTTTCTCCTCATCTTCAATTATTTTTTATAGACCAAAATCACTTCTTTACAGTTAATCATACAGTTAATGACTCTTTGTATAAGCCAATATGATAATGATAAACATTGAACAGACACAAATGAAACTAATAAGAAATCTTAACACAACAGAACGTTTTGGAGCTTGTTTAATGTTCTTTTAAAACAGTTTACCCCATTAATAATGGGGAATAACAAATCAATTCCAGCAGGGGTTATTGTGTTTGCTCAAAGCTCTAAAATATTGATCTGATTCCGAAGTTACAGCAAATATCTTAAGTCTCTTTTTGACGAGCCTTCCATCATTCAGATAATATCAAACAATGCTATTTGTTAATTTTGTTAATTTATCTTAGAGAATTGCCATTAAGCTTTAATATTATTGACTATGCAGTTCAGCCACCATTAACGCTAATCACTGAGGGAAATATTTAGAAATGACACTCAAACAATATATCTGGATCTGCACTTCTAGTAAACACAAACCTTAAGTTTATATTTTTATAAACAATGTTCATCACGTTTAGCCCTACAATAAAACACTAAATCTACTGCAGCATCAATAATGACATGTCAAATATACTAGCTAACATTAAAACTGCAGTGGGACTCAGTCATACAATATGTTGTTTTTATGATTTTGGTTTAGTTTAGTTTTTTGTGAGCTGTGACTGAATTGACCAGTTTGCCAGATAATCAGTAACCTCTTATTGTGGCATCAACATGAACTGAGCAATAGTCAATGTCTTTTATAATGTAATGACACATTATAACTTTAGTTGGACAACATAATAGTGTTTCCCTAATGAGCTGGTTAAAGATTTAGAGGAACTTAATCTCCTCTGAAACCAAACGTGCAGCAGGATGAATTCACGCCTACATTGACATCTAGTGGTATTAGCTGATCTCTACAGTGTTAATACTAGGCATGTTTGTATCTGCAGCTTCTGGGGACACAGCAATAGTGTTAAGGAGACCATCTGATTTTGTTTTCAGCTCCCAAATGTTTTGCCCAAAGGTGACTTTTTCTCAAATAAATGATCTATTATGCTTTATTGAGGAGCATAACAGATGTCTGACTTCTGCAGATAACAATCATGTGTTTCATGAATGGTGCAATATTTTGTTTCACAATGCAAGTGCAAATGATGCGTATCCTGTACTTACTCAAAGTTGAGGGCTATCTCACTGGTGGGACTGCTGCTGTTAACGACTTCTTTGTGTTTGAGTGTTGCCTAAAGCAAAACGCAGATCTTGTGTGATTCAGTGTGGCTCCCATGGCGTTGTACATCTACAGGGGATCAGTTTTAGCAGTAAAAAGCATGGATCATGAGAAAATTGTTTATTCTTTTTGAGTTGTTTCTGGGTGAATGAAAAATAGAAATCTGTTGAATCATTCGCTTAGGAAACAAATTAAGATTTTTACAGCCCGCAAAGGCTAAAAACATTTATTCTACAACTTCATTAACATGCAGGAAGTTTTATGAAATGGTGCTTATAAGATTTACTACAGATTACTTCATGTATGACTTTGATTACAACTATGCCTTTTTTCTATCAGAATTTCTGTTCCATTCCCATAAATTGTTTTTTCTTGGAATGTTTTTTTGCCTTAAACAAAAAAAATGATGCACAAATAGCTCCAAACACTGCAACAATCAGCAGAGCAAATGTGGTGTTTAATCCGGTCTCAGCATTGTTGGTAGAGAGCTTCATACCTAGAAAGCTCACAGTGTTGTTAGAGGGAGCGGGCGTGACTGTAGAAAAAAGACACAAGACATTAATATAAACTAATATTAACTGTAAATCACATCTTAGATGAACAGAAAATCTGCTATCCACAAAATATAAAGTTCTACTATCACTGCATTGTTGTTTTCCATCAAAGAAAAAGTGACATTTTAGGGGAATATAACGATTATTTGCTTTCTGTGTGGAAAATGTGTAGGGTTTATATTGACATCTCTTGTTAAATATGCTGACAACAAAACTCCAGGAAGTTGATGCTTTTGTCTTAGAATTGCACATAACCCTTGTACAACTTAACGTTTCGTTTACTTAGGTTTCTTGCACAAATTATGTTTGAATTGGTAAGCCTTAAAGATACTGGTTACATCAATGCATCAATTTACCTTCAGGCACGGTGTTTAAGCACTCATGGGGTCCCAAGGCGGGGTCTGGGAATCCGTTGCAGTTGATGATGGTGGAGTAGAGGGTAACAGAAGTCTTGGCCACTCGAGGCAATTTAGTGTCTGAGTGATTGACGTAGAAAAGGCCAAATCTTTCTGAAAGGCCAGTGGCCCACTCTAGGTTGTCCATCAGGGACCAAGCTGTGTAACCCCGGATATCCACGTTATCTAGCAAGTAAGCTAGGAGGAGAAAATGAACACCTTTAGGGATGCAAATACACTCTCAATTCTTATGTACAAAAAATTCAGTATCTTGGTTTGAACATGGAATTATTCTGAGAAACAGCAAGATTGCTATGATCCATTACTCTTCAATCAGTTGTCTGGGATACTTTACATGAGATATTGTCAATGGTCTTTATTCAAATATATGATGGGAGTTGCGGTTTGATACCTTTCAGCACCTGGTTGATGTACTTTTCATAGTAGTAGCTCCTATGAACATCGTTTAGGTCAATCGGCCCTCGCTCTGACATGCCATTTTCTGTGATGATAATAGGTGGATTTCCATACTCCTCCTTAATAAAGTTCAATATCCTGCGGAATCCAAATGGTGAGACCTTCAGCCAAGAAGATCCTGAATCCAGCCAGGTACGATCAGCAATCGTTCCTGCCCCCCTGAGAAGATCAAATCAGTGAAATGGTGTTATTTCACAAAAATAAAGGTACATCTTTAGCTCACCACCATGTGACTGTGTAGGACTTGCTTCTCCCACTTGGTTTCTGTAGGTATGTTCTTACTTGCTTACCTATCGGCATCATAGTGCTGAAGGTTTCCATAGTTCACAGGGAACGCCAGGACAGTGGTGTAATGGTTGAACCCAAAATAATCATAGGTGCCCTTAATCTTTTTAATCTCCTCAGGAGTGAACTCAGGCAGCCTGGAGAGATTAAATCAAATTTATTAAATTCACCTGATGAATGTAAAACAATTTTCCATTAGTGCTCTTTCTTGCTATAATGTTGTTTTTAATTATACCGAGATTTAGGCAGACCAGCAGCCAGGCTTCGCTCTCGAATGATTGTCTTCATCATGTTGCTGTAGTCTCCGTTAAATACGGGATGGGCAAACCAGCCAATGTAGAACTGCACAAGAAGTAACATAACAGACCATAACTGCAACTTACTTCTATTGTAAAATGGGAAAGGAATGAGCATGCAAAAGAAGAATCTGCAAACAGTAACAACAACATTAAGTATTTCCTTGTTTGTTCTTTAAAGTACCTGCACCACGCGTCTTGCAGCGTCAATGTCCTCCTGCTTATAGGGATTTCTGGGCTCTGACCAGTCAGAGTTGATGGTGATGGAGATAATTCCTTTCTGTTTGGCCCGGTACTTGTCATTGTAGAGATGCCAGGCTTCAGCGTGAGCTTTAAGCAAGTTGTGACCCACAATGTAGGGCAGAGTGCCTGGTCGGAAACTGATCCCTGGACACATACACAAGGAACAACAGACACATTTCCTAGTTTCTTTAGCTACATATGATTCTTCTCATTGTGGTTTAGAAAGGTCAAAACTAACAATTGCTTTCTAGAAAACACACTGTTTCAAAACACTTAATGACCATGCAATACTGTTTTGATGAATTTTTACTTTTTCAACCTGTATGTCACACCAATCAGGTGAGCATACATCGATATGAGTGTGGGCATACCTGGGGCAGCTGCCCCATAGCCATGGCCCACATTGGCTACATTGTATGGCTCATTAATGGTGATCCAAAATTTCACTTTGTGGCCAAGACGGCTAAAGATGAGGTCAACATAGTCCCTGAATTTGAAAATAATTGTCTCATTCTCCCAGCCCCCAATGTCCTGCAGAGCTTGTGGAAGGTCCCAATGGTAGAGCGTAATCTGAGGACAAAGGGAAAGCAAGGTTTACCAAATTTACCAATTTAACATTGTAAATAATTTCCTGAGAAGCAAGAATTACACATACATGAGGTTGGATGTTTGCAGCAAGCAGTGCATCCACCAGTCTGTTGTAGTAATTTAGTCCAGCCTCATTGATGTGCTTGGTGGTGCCATCAGGAAGCACCCTTGGCCAGGATATGGAGAAACGATAATGGGTCACCTTGAGTTGCTTCAATATAGCAACATCCTCGTTTACTTTATTGTAACTGTCACAGGCTATATCTCCATTGTCATCATTGAACACTCGGAGAGGAGTGTGAGCAAATTTGTCCCAGATGCTGAGGCCTTTTCCATCCGCTCTCCATCCCCCTTCAATCTGGAGATAAGAAACACAGAGTTAATTAGGAAAAAACAATGTAAGGAATGTATGTGCAAATCCCTGACCCAGCATTAATAAAGGGGCTTTATCAAAAAGTTACCTGGTATGATGCTGTTGCAGTACTCCAAATAAAATCTTTGCGGAAATGTCCATGAATAAGCTTCTCATCATCTGGTGTAGGGAAACCATTGTCCTTTATAACTTGGTAGTAGAAATGGGCTGAGTACTTGGGGGTCCTCGGCCGGTTCGGGTTAGTGAAGTCCACATGGTGAAGCCCAAATCCTACTTTGTACCCATTGAGCCACTCAAAAGAATCCATGAGAGATGTTGCTATGTATCCTTTCACCTTCACACCATCAAGATTATGGGCTGTGTAAATGTATTAGGATAGAGATAACATAATTAGCAATTAAAAATGTATATAAGTGGATTGGTGGTCTATATTTTCCATGGTGTAATTCAACAGAATATGGCCACTGGGACACAGACCAACACGTGGACATGTAAGTTACTATGTGTCCATCATCTATTTTAAGAGAACCACCTGACAGAAATATACCACAAGATTTAAGCTTCAGCATGCTAGATTGGCGGACCTAACAAACAGTATGTTTTAAACCTTTAATACATGATATGTGTCTTTACCCTTTAAAGCCTCAGGCTGTTATTAAAACATACACACACAAATAAATGATCAAGACTAAAAATCTAAACAGTCATTATAATCATATAATGTCATTATTTATCTTCACAAATGTATTTATATGGCTGTACCTTTCAGAGCCTCATCGATGTAGGTCTTGTAATAAAATACTCTGGCAGAGTCATCCCAAGTTGTCTTTGATTCTGTAGCTACTCCATTCTCAGTAATGTAAATATCCGGATCCCCATACTCCTCTTTGATCCAGTTGAGGAGTCTTCTCAAGCCCCATGCCACAGCTCTCTGGTTACTGATGGCAGTAGTTGGAGAATCACCTTCATTTTCTTCTGACAAGTCCAGGTCATACTCATAGGATTGAGGGGAAAGTCGAGCAGTAACATGGCTTGCAATCTTTGTGGTGTAATGATTTACACAGAACATATCAGCAGTTCCTTTGATGAAGCTATTTTCTTCTTCCGTGAAGGAAGGTAGTCTTGTCTCTGAAAGACCTTGGAGTTCACTTTTGTTTCCAACTTGCCACTTCATTGCATCTGGATAATCGCCATTCTTGAAAATGGGGTGTGCAAACCAACCTAGTTTGAACTGCAGAGCGCGGTCAGCAGCTACCACTTCACGGGGAACATTAACATCTTTAGGTTCAATCCAATCAGCATTGAGAGCGATGGATACTAGACCACTTTGGGATTTGCGATACTTATCGTCATATGTGTGGTAAGCCTTGGCGTGTGCCTTTATAAGGTTGTGTGCAACTCTGTATGGTGCAATTCCTGGATTCTTAACATTTGGTGGGATCTGTCCAAGTCCATATCCTGACCACGCAATTGTGTGAGGCTGGTTGAAGGTCATCCAAAATTTCACTCTGTCTCCAAAGTTGGCGAAGCAGAAGTCACAAAAGTCATTAAAAATGTCAATCATCTCTACATTTTCCCAGCCACCAATGTCTTGCAACGCTTGAGGAAGATCCCAGTGGTAGAGAGTCACCATGGGAGTGATGTTATGTGCTAACAGGCCATCAATGAGTCTATTGTAGTAGTCAACACCTTTCTTGTTCAGGGAGGTAAGCCGACCATCAGGAAAGATCCTGGACCATGACAAAGATAATCTGTATGACTTTACCCTTAGAGCTCGCAGCATGTAGAAGTCTTCTTCTAGTCTATTGTAGCTGTCACAGGCCACATTTCCATTGGCATTCGCAGGAATACTGCCAGATTTGTTGGTAAATGTATCCCAGACGCTTGGCCCCTTACTATCAGCATTCCAGCCACCTTCAATCTGGTAAGCTGAAGATGATACTCCCCAACTGAAGCCTTGTGGGAAAGTGCCATAGTGGTAGAGTTTTCTCTGGAATTTCGACTGGTTGGAAAATTCCTCCCAGACAACCTTTGATTTAGACGGAACCTCAGAGGGTGATAAAGCAGTTGGTTGGCGGTTGAGTTGCATCTCTGATCCTTTAAAAGCATGCCCTTTGCTTGAACCAAATCCATTTTGCACGATAACCTGAGAATAGAAATAGGCAGATTGCTTTGGGGTTCTTGGTCTGTCTGCATCTTCAAAGTTGACATAGTGAAGACCAAATCTTTGGCTGTAGCCCTGTTTTCCCTCAAATCCATCCATGAGTGATTGCACTGTGAATCGCTGCACATCCACTCCATCTATGAATATTCCTAGAAAACGGACACACACAAAAACACATTAAGGATAACAATATTTATAAACACTTTGTAAAAGGTGGTTTCCTATCAGAGAAATTCCAGACACTAACCTTTTAGGGCTTCATTGATGTAACTCTTCATGTACTCTATTCTACCGATGTCATTTAGAGTGTCGCCACTGTCCTCAGTAGGCATACCATTGCCAGTTATGTGGATAGGCACTTTGGTAACATTCAAGTATTCTGTGGAAATGTAGTTAAGAAGCCTTCTGAGACCCCAAGGTGTAGAATAGATCCAGTCAGAAGCTGTAGAAGACCATGACGGGTCCACATGTGCCTGGAAGTCCCCCACCCCCTCAGGACCAGGGGTGCAGGCACCAACGCTGACGTTGACCAGTCGGGAAGTATAGTGATTTAATCCCAGGAAGTCAGCTGTTCCACGTATCCTCTTGCTCTCTCCAGCAGTGAAAACTGGAAGTCTTGCAGGCTCAGAGAGGGGACACTCTTTTCTTTTCTGTTCAATTTGAGTCTTGAGTGTTGGAGGATAATCTCCATTTATGAATATAGGATGTGCAAACCAGCCCAGCATAAACTGCAGGTAACGATCGGCAGCCGCTATGTCTTCAGGTTTGGAGGGGTCCATGGGCTCAGCCCAATCAGAGTTCAATGCAATGCCCACTTTCCCTCCTTGGGCCTTTCTGTACTTGTCATTGTAGATATGCCAGGCCTCAGCATGAGACTTGAGCATATTGTGAGTGACCTGCAAAGATAAAATAAATAGTGATGTGAATGTTTAAGAATGACAATGAAATATTGTATATTTACATAACCGGATGAGCATTGCTCTCACCTGATAGGAGGCAACCACATAATCTTTGACTCCAGGGGGGTGCTCGCCAGTGCCATACCCAGCATGGCTCACCACCCAGGGGCTACTGAATGTGTTCCAGGTCTTGACCCTGTCTCCAAACCTTGAGAAGCAGAAGTCTGCATAGTCCTTGAAGGCTTCAACAATGGAAGCATTGGTCCATCCACCATAGTCCTGGAGTGTCTGGGGCAGATCCCAGTGGTAGAGAGTGACAACAGGTTGTATGTCGGACTCAATGAGAGCGTTGATCAGCTTGTCATAGTAGAGAGCCCCTTTCTCTGATTGGCTTCCCCGGTGGCCTGAGGGGAAAATACGGGCCCAGGAGATGGAAAACTGGTAGGTGTTGACTTGAAGACCTCGCAGGAGGTAGACATCATAATCCACCTTGTGGTAACTGTCACAGGATAGATCAGCTGTCTGATTTGCAAAGGCTAGGCCCTCATGACCAAAACGGTCCCAAATGGTCTCTCCCTTCCCACCTTCTAACCAGCCTCCCTCAACCTTGAAGGACTCCCTGGAGGTAGCCCATTGGAAGCCTAAGGGGAAGGATTCATTGAGGAAAAGGTCTCGTTCTGTTGTGGTCTGGGCCCCAAACTTATTCCACACATTTTGATAACTGTTTTTAAATGGTTTAATTCGATTGTAGTCTGAAATACCATGTCTGTTGGAAAAGAGAAGGACATAAAACTGTGTAAACATACAAGAAACAAGCTTTGTCAGTACATATGAAACTGTATATTTGACCAAGATAAACTGTTACCTGGTTGGGACTTCCTCCATGTCCAGCTTACCCAACATATCCATCATGTCGCATCCCACAATATTCAGGTTATTGTTGTTCATTAAGGCTGTGATGAATGCAAGACAAAGTTAATAACAGTTATGTGATCAACATTAATGAAATGTGCAGAATTAAAAAGATACATTCCTTTTTTCATAGTACAGCTAATTAACAGCTAATTAACACTAAACTCAAGGTACAACTGAGGGTGCTTGTAATGCCAGGTATTTGGTCTTAAACCAAAGTATTTGACAAAGTGATATTTTGACCTGAAGATAAAAATTTAAAGAATTACTTAAGTTATCGTGATTTTATCCTGAGGGGGCCATGCGTGTCTGTACCAAATGTCATTCCAATCCATACAATAGTTGCTAAGATGTTTCACTCAAAACCACACATGTGAATCCAAGCCCTAGCTGTTTAATTATGTCATTCTGAACTAAATCCGTGCTCTGACGTGGCGACCCATAGAGCCATGCTGCTAGCATGGCCTAAAAATGTTAATATCAGTCATTTATTTAGTTGATACACTTACTTAAATGTCAACAAATACTTACTTATCCAGGCATCTGCTTTAGACTCTACATTCTTCTTCTAACCAATCAAATGTCAATGCCACATTCCAGTGAAAATTATTTTTTAAAACAATATATTTTGTCTGATAAACACACTGAGTTGTGTTTATGCATTAACTTATAAATAGAAAAGCAAGTCCTACAGCTGTGCTCCAACATGCATGTGATTGTGTTTATATAACTGAACTTGACCATAAAAAGAAGCATTAACACTGATCACTGCCCTATGATTACCCTCCAAATAACACTCCCATGATTATAGTGTCTGTAAAAGTTTATGATATTGCAATTTACAACAAGCTATCCTTGATCTTTTACTTGGTCAATAAAAACAGAGAGGATTGGTTCAGATAATGTTGGAAATGTGTTACAAATTTTTATGATTCACACAAAATAACAGAATATTGAACAGGATATTGTTCAACAGAATATTGAATCATATTTGATCACCTAGTTTGATAGTTTGATCGGAGTTCATGAGCTTCGTGAGCAGTGATTGACAGCTGCGCCAGGGACTTTTAAACTCTGATAGTTTGATTTCCTTGATGGAATCTTGCAAATGCCATTAGGAGAACGAAGAAGAGGTAGAGGAACCTCATTTTCGACAGATCTTCCCTTTTATGTATTGTCAGGAAACTGTGACAGTTTGAGCAAATTTTAACTTTAAGGTTATATGAACAAAACTGGATAACAGAATCATATTAATTTAGCCATAATGACATTTACCTTGTATGAAGTTGCCAAGAAGCTGGTCTTGACTATAAGGACAACCATGAACAGTCACCTCATATATCAGGATTGGCAAGTCCCCACTTGACATCTACAACATAAAATGCATGTGGCTGCAGTGTGATTCAAAATATAAAATGAAACATGAATAGAAGCACCGTTTATCATTTTCTTACCTGTAAGCTGCTCAGCTCCTTTGCAAAATTTGATGCAGACACACAGTTGTATTCAATGTGCACCGACAAGAAATCCATCTGTTCAAAATAGGAGACAGAGCACAATATGTTATCCCACTCATGTGTGTAAATGAAAATAAGTACTTGTTTAAGTTGTATTGCCATGGGGCCTACATTGATATATATCATTACATAAGATACAACCTGGCCAATTTTTAAAATAGGTGTGTACCAAAAGTTTTGTTGTTTTGCGATGAATGTGTGTAAAAGTGCAGATACAGGCATGGGAAACAAGTTGCTGACAGAGAATCTTTGAGCACTTATTATCAAAGAGCTGAGATAAGAAGAGATATAAAACACGTTGAAGGTCTGGCAATACAAAATGCTGAAACAAATGCAGAAGATGAGACCATAACTTCTAGATGGAGGAAGCGTGACAAGAAAACTACTAAGACGTCAAACAACTAGAAGTCTTTTGATGCAGTTGGACCTCTTCATACAACTTTTTAGGTTTGCAGGGAGATGTGGCCAAAATGTAACCTTCAAATAAAGGAGTAAATTATACATAATAATAATTGGAACATGACAAACCAGTTCTTTTGATAATGATTTACTATTCTAAAATGGTTTTCATTTGGAGCCTAATAGCAACAGCACCAGAAGTTAATTATATAAGGAAAGAAGAAGTCTAAAAGATACATTAGAGAACAGAAGAGACAGCTTACTGGAGATGAACCTTTGATCTGGGGAAGAATTGCAGCATCACTAGCTCTCAATCCGACTGACAGACGTCTCCCTGTGAATATGGAAGCATAAAGGCACTGTGACCACAATGTAACCTAAGGACCCTACGCCATTTTTCACTAAGGATACTTTGACAAAGCACAAAGACATTTCACAGCTGTACAGTTAAAATACTGCTTATATTATGTTACTGATTTCACCTGAATTGACTATTGAGACATGCATGGTAATCTACGCATGTAATCGGTGTCATAAATAAGGGGGTAAAGGGTTGGTCGTAAAGCAATCCTTTTTACATGTTATTTCTTCAAAACACATTGAAAAGACAATACAACACTTAATATATTAGTGATTAACAAAACATTTTTTATATTTAAAATAATTCTTGTTCTTGGTTTATTTATCATAACATAGTAACAAATGACTAATCCTGCAAGAAGGAGCTAAATCAATCAAACACATCTTTAAATTTCTCCTTGTTCTATATTACCTTTGTCAGGAAACCGTTGATGGTAGATCTGGTAAATGTTCTTATTGAGCTGGAGGATATTTTGCAGAGGACCAGGAGCACCCTCAGGCTGCCCGTCATGCCAAACACCACCCAAGTCACTCAGTGTCACCCATGAGTCTGCCAGTGCTCCAAACTCTTGGAAGGCAAACTCTGCATACTGCTGAAACATCTCCACCAGCTCCTGGCTCTCCCAGCCTCCATACCTTGATCTCAGAGTCTCTGGCACTGTTGATCCATGAAGGACGACCAGAGGTTGAAGGCCCACGTCCAGCAGCTGCTCCAGGAGGGTCTTGTAACAGGTAACCACAGCCTGCTGGGGTTGGCTGGGGAGGCCTGTAGGTAGGAGTTGAACCCATGACAGCGGCACTTTGAAGTGGGTCACCCCTCTGTTCTGGAGGTACTCAAAGTTCTGTTTGGAGCCTGGAGGTATGGGATGACTGCAGTCAAACGCATCACTCACCGTGTTGCCTGAGCTTCTCACCAGCTGCTTTGCCAGAGGGCCTGCAACAAGCATGAAGTCCTCTTGTCCAGTCACCTTACTACTCAGGTAACCATACAGACAAAAAACCAACAGAAATGCAACCCACAATAGGTGCTTCATTATGGCTTGAAAAGGATGGACTGATATTATCCACTGATTGCCAAGCTCTTTAAAGCAATGCTGTTGTCTTCTTTTTGCAATGTTACATAATTAAGGGATGATATCACATCCAAGTCGTGCAAATTACAGTGTTTTATTGCAGCACTGGGATATGGTCACGAAGACTCTGGACTTGCGTGTCAAGTGATAAATATATATCCTTCTCTTGTGCTCATGTTTGAGGACCATGAACATGATGCTGTTACAACATGCTTTTTGAAAATGTAACAGCATTTAAAACAAGAGAGAGAGAGAGAGAGAGAGAGAGAGAACATAACATATTTTAGATTTGAACTTTCACAACTTTCGGCAGCCAAATTAAAGGAACCTACATGTGCAATGGAATCTCTTATACTCATAAACTCTTATCAACAATGTTGTTTTTGAATTATCCAATGGAAGAAAACACACATCCTAGATGCCATATCATTTTTTATATAATAACACAAATGCACTGAAGGTCATTTACTCATCACTTTTCATATGCTGTTTGAGTCTTGCGTGATTCCAAACCACTTTAGAAAATTACTGCACATTTGCAAAGATTATACATGGATCACTGTGGTCGACTTAGAGGGGAACAATGAACCTCATAGAGCAGTGAGTTTTCTCTCTATTTTGATGTAATTCTGCATCATGATATTGATTACATCGTGATTATGTGTTTTCCCTGATGCTCTATGTCTTTTTCAAAAAACAAATTAGATGTTGAAATGATGCTCTGATGTTTTTCAATGCTGTTATGAAGAACTTTGTAACATTGTTAAGAAAAGGGATTTACAATTAAACAAAAAAAACGATATACAGTATTAACATTAGAATATATTATCAATGTCTGTAATAAATCCATAAGATCTTACAGTGACATAAACACATAAAAAAAAATTCACCTCTCCTACGACTGAACTCTGAGAGCCAGTCAAAATAACACTGCTATCTCATGTGTATCATATCTTCATGTGTGGTGTGGGCCTTTATCATAAATGTCTTCTGATCTCCTAATTCTTGTTTGACCTTTTCATTTTTATCAGGAGCATTCAAGGCTGTGACCACTCTTACCAAACACGCTATAAAGTATCACACCATGTTTGACCCCTGCATACGGCAGTTTCAGTTATGAAACTTATGAAAGTTGTCTAACTGAAAGTTCAAGCTTGTAAACAGCGCTTCTATAAAAGGTTAACCATCCAGTGGCTCATTCAGTTCCCCGTACTCAGGCAATATGTTGTTACTCGGAAAACTTCTCTCCCTGTTTGTGATCACTGTGTATGGCTGCATGTGCCACAAACATGATGATCAACATCCGGCCATGTTTCTTGCAGGTCCCATGACCAACAAACAGGTGAACGGCCTGTATGGCAAACCCCCAGTGCTGGACACATTTGACTGCAGTCATCCCATACCTCCAGGCTCCAAACAGAACGTTGAGTACCTCCAGAACAGAGGGGTGACCCACTTCAAAGTGTTGCTGTCATGGGCTCAACTCCTACCTACAGGCCTCCCCAGCCAACCCCAGCAGGCTGTGGTTACCTGTTACAAGACCCTGCTGGAGCAGCTGCTGGAGGTGGGCCTTCAACCTCTGGTCGTCCTTCATGGATCCACAGTGCCAGAGGCTCTGAGATCAAGGTATGGAGGCTGGGAGAGCCAGGAGCTGGTGGAGATGTTTCACCAGTATGCAGAGTTTGTGTTCGGAGAGTTTGGAAAGATGGCAGACTATTGGGTGACACTGAGCAGCTTGGAAGAGCTGAGGGATGCTGAGCTGCAAAATGCCCTTGATGCACACACCGCAGTCTACCACCGTTACCACCTACTGTTTCCTGGGAGAGGTATGAGATCAATACTTTATTGCATTATGTGCATGGCTTGGATATAACATAATTGGAGAGCTAATGATGTCTTGTATGGAATATGTAGCTTGTATGGAATGGGAAAGTATTAAAGGTGATTTCACATTTAGAAAAAATGAGAAATACCTGGTCAATCATTTAGCAAATATGGTATTTTCTTAACCTTGTTGGTATATTCTTCTCTTCAATTTCCCAATAAAGTAAATTGAAATCAGGAAATTTAATTATCGAATATATACAAATAATGCACCAGAGCATCAAATACAGATTTCCCCTAAAGTTTACTTGATGTATTTGTAACCTTTAAAACTAGGACAACATTTAATGTCAATGTCTCATTCATGTTTTATTACAGTATGCACCATATAATTAGCATGAACTAGTAGATTTACTTTGTCATGTCATACTTAGAAGTGTTTTATCTTATCTTCTGTTGTAGATGTCCAGCTTTATGAGATTCATAATAATCATGGCAGAGCTCAATGAGATAATGGTTTCCATATCTGTCTTCCACACCAAAGGTCATGATAAGGGTAATAGAGTAAAGCAGGGGAAGGGAGAATATGGTTACTCTGTCTAACAGTGAGGAAAAGTGTGGATCAATAACTTAATTAACTTGTTATGTGTTTCAGATGGAGGAGTATCAGTTGGGGTAAAGGCCAGTGAAGTCCCAATCATCAGTGTCACTCAACGACTGGTGAGATCACAAAGTCAAACAGAACATAGGCACATTATTTAAAGAATAAATGCAAAGCAATATGTTAGCATGACTATGACAAAACTTCTAAAATTACATAAAGCTGTGTGACACCATTTATTTCATTTAGGCCAGGGATAAGTAATATGCTTTTTTATGCTATCCAGCCACACTCACACATGTTTCTTTATGACAGAAATATTCAGATTTCCTTTCTATCAAAATTCAATATAACTGCACTGCTGGACAAAACCTGGCTGAGGAACTGCAGCGTGTTTTGGTATGTACAGTCTTCAGCTGTATAGATAACAAATTGAGAACCCTTATACTATCATATTCTGGGAATTCTGTTACATGCATTTGTATTTAACATCAAAGTTTTCTTGTCGGGAAAGTTTGGAGACAAACCCATTCTCTTTTATGAGGTGAACCTCGTTGACTGTACTCCTCATCAATTCCTGTCCGTAATCTTAAAAAACAAAAGTGAGATACCTTTGCCTTCCTGTGAAAAATACAATTTATTAAAGTGATCATAGCAATGTTAAGTTGTCATATTGAGTCCTTTATGTACATGCTTTATATGAAACATGACATGACATGTATGATACATTTTTATGCTTTTACAGTGCTGAACCATGGAGAGCAAAATATTCTTGGATTTGACATGGTGGATTTGTTAGGTCCAGCTGACAACATTCCAAAAAGGTAGTTCATATAGAAAATGATGCTTTTAAGATGCAATAATCATATTGTGTGTATTTGTATTTGTGAAGCACAAAACACAAAAAATGGGTAGAACACCAAACTTCACTTTGTTAAATACCCAAATTCCTGAAAAGTAAACCACTGTACTAATACAGACATTGTGAAAACTAAATTAGAGTTGCAGCTTAGTTTCAGCTGTAAACTGTTTGCACCAATCCTAGTCAATGCCACATTTTTGGGATTTACCAATACCATCTGATTTAATTTTCCACATTTTTGTTCTTTTTATCTTCAGCCATTCACATCAAAGTGATAGAAGCCATCTTCAAACATCGTCATGTTCCGTGACCTACTGCAAAACTTGGAGCAATTTTGCCGCCATGACCTTATCTGAGCGAGATGCCTTCCTTAATGAGTCCTTTCCTGTTGACTTCCAATGGGCTACCTCCAGTGAGTCCTTCAAGGTTGAGGGAGGCTGGTTAGAAGGTGGGAAGGGAGAGACCATTTGGGACCGTTTTGGTCATGAGGGCCTAGCCTTTGCAAATCAGACAGCTGATCTATCCTGTGACAGTTACCACAAGGTGGATTATGATGTCTACCTCCTGCGAGGTCTTCATGTCAACACCTACCAGTTTTCCATCTCCTGGGCCCGTATTTTCCCCTCAGGCCACCGGGGAAGCCAATCAGAGAAAGGGGCTCTCTACTATGACAAGCTGATCAACGCTCTCATTGAGTCCGACATACAACCTGTTGTCACTCTCTACCACTGGGATCTGCCCCAGACACTCCAGGACTATGGTGGATGGACCAATGCTTCCATTGTTGAAGCCTTCAAGGACTATGCAGACTTCTGCTTCTCAAGGTTTGGAGACAGGGTCAAGACCTGGAACACATTCAGTAGCCCCTGGGTGGTGAGCCATGCTGGGTATGGCACTGGCGAGCACCCCCCTGGAGTCAAAGATTATGTGGTTGCATCCTATCAAGTGAGAGCAATGCTCATCCGGTTATGTAAATATACAATATTTCATTGTCATTCTTAAACATTCACATCACTATTTATTTTATCTTTGCAGGCCACTCACAATATGCTCAAGTCTCATGCTGAGGCCTGGCATATCTACAATGACAAGTACAGAAAGGCCCAAGGAGGGAAAGTGGGCATTGCATTGAACTCTGATTGGGCTGAGCCCATGGACCCCTCCAAACCTGAAGACATAGCGGCTGCAGATCGTTACCTGCAGTTTATGCTGGGCTGGTTTGCACATCCTATATTTGTAAATGGAGATTATCCTCCAACACTCAAGACTCAAATTGAACAGAAAAGAAAAGAGTGTCCCCTCTCTGAGCCTGCAAGACTTCCAGTTTTCACTGCTGGAGAGAGCAAGAGGATACGTGGAACAGCTGACTTCTTGGGATTAAACCACTATACTTCGCGACTGGTCAACGTCAGCGTTGGTGGCTGCACCCCTGGTCCTGAGGGGGTGGGGGACTTCCAGGCACATGTGGACCCGTCATGGTCTTCTACAGCTTCTGACTGGATCTATTCTACACCTTGGGGTCTCAGAAGGCTTCTTAACTACATTTCCACAGAATACTTGAATGTTACCAAAGTACCTATCCACATAACTGGGAATGGTATGCCTACTGAGGACAGTGGCGACACTCTAAATGACATCGGTAGAATAGAGTACATGAAGAGTTACATCAATGAAGCCCTGAAAGGTATGTTGTTGAAAGTAGTTGCCTTTTTAAACACATCGTAATTTCATATTCCTGTATTCATATTTCAAACAAGGCTTGTGCACCAAACATTAACAATATACATTCAGCCATCATTCGTACACTTGTTTATGTTGTAATGGCTTACACCTTGTAAATACTTAGTTATCCCTTTCCTAATTAGTTTTCACTTTTTCAGAAAAAAAGTAATTTAACTGTTAAATGCTGAATGTGATTATTTTAATTGCTGAATGTCATCATTCTCTCAACAGCTATACATTTGGATGGAGTAAACGTGCAGCAGTTTACTGTCCAGTCACTCATGGATGGCTTTGAAGGTCCACAAGGCTACAGTGAACGCTTTGGATTGCACCATGTCAACTTTGACCTGCCTGACAGGCCCAGGACTCCAAAGCAGTCTGCCTACTTTTACTCTAAAGTTATTGAGAAAAATGGTTTTGCTACCAAAGAACTCTTCCTTTTTGCACCAGAACTGAAAATCAAAGAGTCAAATAAAAATGCCCCTCTCCCGCCTTCCACCGTCCCATCCCAGGCCAAGGATGTTTGGAGGAAATTCTCCAGCCAAACCAATTTTCAGCGAAAACTCTACCACTTTGGCACTTTCCCACAAGGCTTCAGTTGGGGAGTATCATCTTCAGCTTACCAGATTGAAGGTGGCTGGAATGCTGATGGTAAGGGGCCCAGTGTCTGGGATACATTTACCAACAAATCTGGCAGTATTCCTGCAAATGCCAATGGAGATGTGGCCTGTGACAGCTACAATAGACTAGAAGAAGACTTCTACATGCTGCGAGCTCTAAGGGTAAAGTCATACAGATTCTCAATGTCCTGGTCCAGGATCTTTCCTGATGGTCGGCTTACCTCCCTGAACCTCAAAGGTGTTGACTACTACAATAGACTCATTGATGGCCTGTTAGCACATAACATCACTCCCATGGTGACTCTCTACCACTGGGACCTTCCTCAAGCTTTGCAAGACATTGGTGGCTGGGAAAATGTAGAGATGATTGACATTTTTAATGACTTTTGTGACTTCTGCTTCGCCAACTTTGGAGACAGAGTGAAATTTTGGATGACCTTCAACCAGCCTCACACAATTGCGTGGTCAGGATATGGACTTGGACAGATCCCACCAAATGTTAAGAATCCAGGAATTGCACCATACAGAGTTGCACACAACCTTATAAAGGCACACGCCAAGGCTTACCACACATATGACGATAAGTATCGCAAATCCCAGAGTGGTCTAGTATCCATCGCTCTCAATGCTGATTGGATTGAACCTAAAGATGTTAATGTTCCCCGTGAAGTGGTAGCTGCTGACCGCGCTCTGCAGTTCAAACTAGGCTGGTTTGCACACCCCATTTTCAAGAATGGCGATTATCCAGATGCAATGAAGTGGCAAGTTGGAAACAAAAGTGAACTCCAAGGTCTTTCAGAGACAAGACTACCTTCCTTCACGGAAGAAGAAAATAGCTTCATCAAAGGAACTGCTGATATGTTCTGTGTAAATCATTACACCACAAAGATTGCAAGCCATGTTACTGCTCGACTTTCCCCTCAATCCTATAAGTATGACCTGGACTTGTCAGAAGAAAATGAAGGTGATTCTCCAACTACTGCCATCAGTAACCAGAGAGCTGTGGCATGGGGCTTGAGAAGACTCCTCAACTGGATCAAAGAGGAGTATGGGGATCCGGATATTTACATTACTGAGAATGGAGTCGCTACAGACATTATGACTACAGTTGATGACACTGCCAGAGTATTTTACTACAAAACCTACGTTGATGAGGCTTTAAAGGGTAAGTGCACCCATCACTTATTAAAGGTTTAGAACATACTGTTTGTTAGGTCCTCCAATCTAGCATGCTGAAGCTAAAATCTTGTGTTTATGTTTCTGTCAGGTGGTTCTCTTAAAATACATATTCAGTAACTTTCATGTCCACTTGTTGGTTTGTGAACCAGTGGCCATATACAGTTGAATTATACCATGTAAAATATAAACAACCAATCCACTTATATACATTTTTAAATGCTGGTTATGTTATCTCTATCCCTATATATTTACACAGCCCATAATCTTGATGGTGTGAAGGTGAAAGGATACATAGCAACATCTCTCATGGATTCTTTTGAGTGGCTCAATGGGTACAAAGTAGGATTTGGGCTTCACCATGTGGACTTCACTAACCCGAACCGGCCGAGGACACCCAAACGCTCTGCTCACTATTATTACCAAGTCATGAAGGACAATGGCTTCCCATTACCAGATGACGAGAAGATGCTTTATGGAGAGTTTCCCAAAACGTTTAACTGGAGTACTGCTAGTGCCTCTTACCAGGTGAGCAATAATGCTTGTGCACTTGTGGTACACCGGTATGGTAGAGTGTCAGTTATCTTTAGGGTATATCTTATCAATACACAGGGATGAAGCATAAAGGGAGTGTTAACCATGGCTGGTATTGTACTGAACTTGTCTTTCATTACAGATTGAAGGGAGCTGGAGGGCCCATGGAAAGGGACTGAGTATTTGGGACAAGTTTGCCCATACTCCTTTGAAAGTGGCCAACAGTGACAATGGCGATACTGCTTGTGATAGTTACAACAAGATTGACAAGGATGTGGAGGTGCTGAAGACGTTGAAGGTGACCCACTATCGTTTATCTGTATCCTGGCCCAGAGTGCTTCCTGATGGCACCAACAACCACATCAATGAAGCAGGACTGAACTATTATCTTAGATTACTGGATGCCTTGGAAGCTGCTAATATTCAGCCCCAGGTAGGTAGTGCTGTTTTTTATAACAACTAATGATTCCTACGTAGCGCTGTATTTTAAAATGTGGGACTTTGATAGCCTCTAGTCGTAGTATCAAATTAATCAACCAAAAATATACAGCAATATACAATTTGCCCCCACAGGGTGAAAAAAAAATCACTTGTAGGACAAATTTCTTCTCCTCGGTTTCTCAGGTTACCTTGTACCACTGGGACTTGCCCCTAGCTCTTCAGAAGGTAGGGGGCTGGGAGAATGAAACCATTGTCCAGAGATTCAGAGATTATGCCAATGTTTTATTCAGCCGATTTGGAAGCAGGGTGAAGTTCTGGATCACTCTAAATGAACCCTACATTGTAGCCAACCTTGGCTATGGATATGGTACATTTGCTCCAGGTAATCAAACATGTTTCTTTTGATATACTTCCTATATCAACAAAATAAATTCTCACAGGGTGTAAAACTTTCGTTTTGTATGAATCCGCACTGCTGATACATTTTTAAATATAAAGAAATGACCTACTTTCACTCTCTTTTGAGAAGAAAAACGATTTTTGAGTCATATCCTTTTGCAGCTCATCATTGTACACAAGAAACGTTTACAAAGATAATCAAAGTTAACTTCACTTTAAGATCTAATTTTAAACCAAAGTCTCAAATGTTTCAGGCATTGTGGGTAAGCAGTATATTGCAGCTCACAACCTGATAAAAGCCCATGCTGAGGCCTGGCACCTCTACAATGACAAGTACCGCTCAACACAAGGTGGCATCATCTCCATTACCATCAATTCTGATTGGGCGGAGCCAAAGAACCCATATAAGCAGGAGGATGTGGATGCAGTCAAGCGCTACTTGCAGGTAGATGAACAAATGTTGACACCAGAACTGGGTCGTCCCCTTTATACAGGTTTTCCCACCTTCATTCACCTCATTAATCATATACAATTTATGATATATAATCATTGCAGTTCTTCATTGGCTGGTTTGCCCATCCCATCTTCAACGGTGATTATCCTGACTTAATGAAAACAATCATTCGAAAAAGAAGCCTTGCTGTAGGTCTCCCTGAATCACGGTAAATGAAAAGTAGAAATCAGTGTGGTTTGAAATTCAATATTATTATGGCATAGACATTGACTACATAACATGGGGTTAAAGCCCACATCAATAAATGCATTCTGTCATACTCTATCTCCACCTCCACCACTAGTTTTCTTCATTTGGTTCAGTACACGATTAGTAATTGCTTAAAAAAGTATGCACTCTAGGTAACAGATGGATATCAGAGTACTGTTTAATGTTGATGGAGAAATCCTAGGTTGGGTTTTGAAAAAGATTCTTGTTTCAAATAAAGGCTTCCTGAGTTCACGCCTGATGAAATCAAGAGGATCAAAGGGACCCACGATTACTTTGGCTTCAACCATTACACCTCAGTTCTCTCATACCCAGTTGATTTGGGAAATCAGCAGGATTATGAAGGTGACAAGTAGGTTGGAATTTAAAATATTTCTTTCTTTGCACCTCACAGAAGATTGGTGACACAAGATGGGTCATTCTATACTCAGTTCAGCTGCTTGTTTAAATGAGTACACAAAGTTTTCATTTCCATTCCATTATGCAGGGGTACGGGAACCACCCATGACCGCACCTGGATTGGGTCTGGCTCCTTCTGGCTGAAGATCACTCCATTTGGATTTAGGAAAATCCTCAAGTTTATCAAGGATGAGTATGGAAACCCACCTGTCTATGTCACAGAGAATGGGATCTCAGAAAGAGGAGAAGTGGACTTGAATGACATCCACAGAAAGTACTACTATGAAAACTACATTAACCAGGCCCTGAAAGGTACCACGTATTAGACGGACTTATAGGAATTTCATTGTTCTACTTATTTTGCATACCTTAAATTCAAATCGTATATGTATAAAGACTATAAGAGATATTATTAAGACATTTTTTAAAGATACGTACGCATTTTAAACGTAGCCATTACTGTCTCTCTTTCAGCCCATGTTCTGGATGGAGTTGATCTGAGAGGCTACACAGCCTGGTCATTAATGGACAACTTTGAGTGGGCTGCTGGCTACTCTGAGCGATTTGGGCTTTTCTACGTGAACCGCTCCGACCCCACATATCCTCGTATCCCTAAAAACTCAGCTTCTCACTATGCCTCCATCATCACCTGCAATGGCTTCCCAGACCCGGCCCTCGGGCCCCATGAATGTCTGAACCCTAAACCCGAAGGTAGTGTAATTCTAAATTCACAGATTTTAACACAATGTAATCGTTGTTTAATTCCGTAGATTGTGGAAACACTTAAGTGTGCAAAATATTAGATTATCATGAATACATCAGTACAATTCTGTTGTTTCTTGTCCCTCTCTTTCAACAGCAACAAGTACCCCCACTGTGACCACACAAGAGAACACTGTACAGACAACTGTCCCTATTCTGCCCATGAACATGGTGGATTTCTTGGGTCTGAGGATTTCCACTAATGATGCTGAAGTTGCACTTTATGTCATCTTTGTATTTCTTCTTGTATGTGTACTTGGTGTCATATTTGTTGTACATCGTCTCCTGAAAACAAGAAAGAAGTTAAAGAGAGCAGCGGTGGAGTCCGTTAAAATGGAGAGAATGTGAGGGAAGTTTTTAGAAGGAAGTTGAAAAACCAGCCACATTTTTGGCAGATTTTCTGGGTCCAGATTATCAACATCTGGTTTGCTGATATGTGAATGACTTAATTAAGGTGCAGGATGAATGAAACTCTTACAGCAATATAGAATAACTGTGTTGTTTAAGGTTTTGGGTCAATCAACTACTATAGTGTTCAACAAATTATGGAGACACATGACACATGATACCGGCATTATTTGAAGAATATAAAAAAATGTCAGAGATTTAAATAAATATGCGCCAAAATATTTTAGGGTTGGTGTAATAGAATAATTTCAAGGCTGTGGACTCACTATAGTTTCTGGAGACACATGACACATGATACCGGCTGAAGAATATAAAAATGTCATTTATGCGCCAAAATATTTTAGGGTTGGTGTAATAGAATAATTTCAAGGCTGTGGACTCTAATTTAATAGGTAACATCAACCAGGTCTGTGACTTTGCTTCTAGCTATACTGAAAAGAAATCTGTAAATATGAGATTCTGGGGTTTATCACGCAGTTTTTCAGTGTAATGTTGTAATGATTGCTGCTTTAGCATTTCCAATATATATCTATATAAATAAAGACTATACCTGTGAGATGTCAAAAGCTTACTCACTGTCAATGAATGACCTCTGGATGGCGCCAGTTAATCATTTTCAATGTGGACACTTGACGTGATGCTACTGTTGCTACAATACCGTTTCATATTTGTTACATTTTGATAATTAACTGATACTAAGTCTTAAAAAAGGTATCAAAAAGGTAAGTTAAGAAAACAAATTTGAGATAATTCTATTTAGCAGGGTGTACATTCACTTTGAGCAACATAGTGTCTTGTATTTTGCATTCATATATGTTGCATCCATATCCTGATGGATGATAGATTTAATTGGAGGGTTTGCTGAGCTCTAGCCTGCCTGATGCAATGCTTACACAATTTCCCAATAGGACTATAAACTTCATTTATCTATTTATCTATTTCATAGCTTGCATGTACATCCTTAGCTTAAACTGCTGTGTAGTCAGTAGCTCCAATTGCCTTGCTCTAGGTTACCTCAATGGGAGTTCTTAAAGAGGAGATATTTTCTTTTGTTTACATGAACTTTTCCCAGTTGTGCCCTATATAATCTGGGGATTTGAGCTATCAGCGCTTAGAATACAAACCCATATATCTCTGGGCTTTTGGTTGCCACCAATAACCTCTGGTTAGAAAACCATCACAATGTGGCATAGACAGTCAAACATGCCCCTGCATGTTCCTCCCACTCGATAACATGATCCGGACAAACAATTCTTCCCTGACAAGAGGCTTGCAGGGTAAACACATCTTCTGTGCTCTCCTGCTAGGATACCTACGTCTGGTCTCCAGGGCGACCCATCTTCTCAACAGGATGTACGCATTAGAGCATGGTGGGTGTCTGTTCTGCATGCTCTCCCCTGCTTGCGCCTCAACAGCTCCAATCAACAAGGGGTCTGTCCAATATATGAAACTCCAGAGTCTGTCAGGATGGGGTATGAGTCAGACTGGAGGAAAACATATACACTCTTAGTTTCATAATGTGTTTTTTAGGTCAAGTTGATTAACTTGCATAAAAGTTTTAATGCCTTGCACATGTATGAGTGGCTGCTGATCTGTGGGTTATACACACTTGTTTAAGATACTGTAAAGCCTCAGTAAGAGTTACTGTAACAGTAAATGGAAATAATTGCATCCAGTATGTGCAGTAAAGAAAGCATGAAAGGCTGCATGCATAACATCAGCTTCAACTTGCTAATTCTATCATTCAAAGAGCAGCATGAGCAGCATTACATAGCATTTTGAATGGGTGACTGTTTCTGTGGGTGCTTGTATATTAATACATGACAATACACTCGCAACAATAGTCTGACAATACAGGCTATTCTTTATCACAAAATGCATTGCCACACAATCAGCTACATTGTGAAATGTGCAAATAAAATGGAGGCTAGAATGGCATGGCAAAATAATTTTCCAAATAGAAAGGTGCACACAGTAGAGTGCAGATCTCTGCCAGGTGTGTGGGCAACGAGCAGTGCTGTATTGTGTGAATGACTGAGTATGACCAAAATTGGCTAACCCCCCCCATACACCAAAGGCTGTTAGGTGTCATAAAACACAGTTCAACTAAAAAACAAGCGGCGATGTATGCAGTCAATCAGCTTGTGAGACATTTGTGAGAAATGTCTTTTACTCAGTAAAAGACATTTCTCACAACCTTGCCAAAAATAAATTCAAACACACCAAGCTGTCTGCCTGCGTTCCAGCGGGTGAGTGGCGACAAGGTACTCAGCAGTGTGTGTACTGGAAGTTCCTTTAGCTGTTAGCTCTAAGCCAAATACACCATCTAAAATCAAAAGAGTGACCCTCAGAGCAGAGAGTGAGAGGTAATCAGCAGTTTATGTACTGGTACTTCCGTCAGCTGACAGCTGTTAGCCGATCATCCAAAACAATAAAAGTGTGCAAACTGTTTTCCCCCACTGTGGCTCTCTGGCTACAGAGTAGCAACTTTAGGTCGGCATTGCACTCAGCTGTGTTACCACTCAAAAAAGGGAATAAAAAGGAGTCTTGAGAAAGTGTAAGTCACCGCAACCAAGAAAGGTCCTTTAGCATGCATCCATAACTGGCCACTCAAAATATTATGCAGTTTGCTGCAGCAGAATGCAATATCAGCCGTGGACAGACTTAGAGGTGCACACTCATTCACAGATGAATGTACACAAGCGACCGCTTTTATATTTCTCCTGGCGGAGAGAGAACTAAGAGCTGAACACCTCCAGAGTCAACATAGTAAGCAGCTCATATGTTTTAAATCCGCTCAAATAAATCTGACAAAAGTCTTTAGTATAACACAGTACAAAATTTTATTAAATGTATCAATGATATGTGGAGAGAAAGTATATTTTTATTGTCTGTTTATGTGAATGCTATCTATCATATTTAAGTATAGTTTCTCTGTCCTCAGGATTCGATTTTTCTGTGACACACCCCTAGCTTCCCTCTAAAAACAAGTCGTTTTCTTTACATTTATTAATTTCATCTTATATCACAACGGATGTGACATAATGCTGTTGGCCCCTCTAGAGACTAGTTGGTCATCTGTGTCCATGACAACCTCATGCTACATAGACAAACAAACATAAGCAGTATTCTACACATCTGCTGCCTCTCCGCACGTGGCATTGGCACAAAGATGAGACTTTATGCTCTGCCGTTGATTTAATCAAATGCTTGCTGGGTGGAAGTCTCCCCTTTGTGTCATGGAGGCAGAGTGATGGTGATTGCGAACTGCTGCATGCCATCTTTGCTCCCTAGTAGGCCCTGATGGAACAGTTATTCTAGTCGAGTTTTTCAAAGCAAAAAACAAAAGTTAGAACTTTGCTCTAAAGTGCCAGTTTGTTATTGCAATACATTCTGGCTGTACATAACACATAACAATACATTTCGATTTTGAGCTTTTTTCTGATATACTGATCCAGTCTGACATACAATGAGTGCTTAAATTACACTTTACAAAAGCGAAAGCCATTTCTTTTTTTTACAAAGAGGGAGTGTTTTCCACTCCTGCTCTCTTTCCAGGAAAGAGGCTGAAATCTTCCTTGTTGAAATACTAGACCAGGAAAACATTATTGTTAAAGAATCGTGTGGGATGGGACGCTGAATTGGAGCCTACCAAAATGGAGGGGCACTATTTTCATTCCAGTAATAGCAATGTGATACTTTAAGAATGTTTCCAGCTGAGCCAAGGCTGTTGAAGCCAGCATAGCAGATTTTAAGGGTATACCAGGTGTCAATCTTTTCAAGTACAAATACAGAAAAATACAGCGATTTAAGATAATCAGAAACTTTAAATGACTGTACATCACATAAAAAGCTCAGTTATTTCTATCTGCAGTTCTGTGAATCAAAACATAAACCAAGCCATTCCAATAAGTGCAAGGTGTCACTGCGAGTATGACTCCAATCATTGCATTGCATTGGAAAATTTCAGTTGTGACAAAAAGTCAAAACATCTGTTGAGAGTTAGAGTTATAAATGGGTGTTGGGTGTTGTTATGTCTGCTTCCCGTGGCAACCTTAGATGAGGAAATCCAGGTTGGTGAACATGTTGCTCTGTGTTACATTTATGAGTCTAATTAGTGAAGCACATGCTCTCTCTCTCTCTCTTTCTCTCTTTCTCTCTCTCTCACACACACACACACACACACATGAACACACCGTCCAATAGTCAAAGACGTTGCGGCCTTGTGTGTTGTGTCTTTTTTTTAATCACAAAATTGGCCATCCTAATAAAGCTGCTGATATCAGCTTATCACAAAAACTGTATATTTTAACCTGCATTACCTCATAATTTTGTGTCCAGTTATGGGCAGTGGAAACAAATTTTATACAAAACATTGACATTTCATCAACTTTGGAGTTGAAATGGTGAGCTTGTTAGCTAACAGTTACATTTTTGAACATCCAGCAGTCATTGAAGAACATTTTAAATTATTATTGGTTGTGTTTCGTGCCACCTGATGAATGAAAGGCACATTTTCCAATCCACTTTTAGCTCTGTTTTTGGTCTCCACCAATTCCTGAAGGACAAATCTGTATATCTGGCTTTGTAGCTGTTAAATGCTCCTTCATGTTCACCAGCTAAACAGTAACTGTGTCTGTCTGCTGTTTGGTGCTGAGCAGGTAGTGGACAGTGGGTTTATCAGAGCAATTTATCAGGACGCAGCTGCCTTCTAACGGCCGAAAATGCAGACATGTTAGTTTGAAAGAAGGCCTCACTGCCAGTACACACACAAATAATTAGATACAGCCTAAGAAAACGGGATACAGTCATTGAAAGAAGCAAAAACATCTGCCAACCACATGAGAATTATTTGGCTGCTCAATCAAACTGCTAAAAGGTATGCCCTTCAACACTATTTAACTCAGGCCTGATGTCAAACTACTAAAGACAAGCTTTTAGTTTGGATAAGGAAATACAATACACATCAGGTAACACGCTGGTATTAAGTTTGAAGTGTACGGCACTTGTTTTAAAGCCAGTTAGAGACCACTGCTGTTTAAGGAGTAAGGACTGAGGGAATCCCGCTAACCCTGTTTGAAATCACCCTATGTTTTTATTGACATCATTATCACAAATATGGCCTCTGACAGAATCAATTTCCGGGTTTTGTGCTCTGTGGTGCCATATCTGCTAAATGTTGCATTCTTCCTTTCGCGATTCCCACTTCACAGGTCCCCGCACGAAATAAAGCAGGAATGGAAACTGGAGCAGGAAATTGAAAAGAGGGGTCCTGTTGTGTTGTGGAGACCGCTGTGCCTACTGCTATTTACTCTGAACATGCCAGTCGTGCACACTCGCCAGATGCCCTGTCGAATCATCCTCACAGTCCTTGAGGGGAAAATTCTACCCATATCACTGTCGCTGTTTCAAAGATAGATCGATTTCGATTGCTAGGAACTGACATGGTGGTAGTATACCATTCGGCATCATCGGCCCACCTTGGCTCATTCTTCATGCAGCCTGGTTGGCTGTGGCACTTCAAAGGACATGCGGCGGGGATGGCACACAACAGCTGGCATACAGCTTGGTGTGTCTCTGTGGCTTACAGGCTGCTCACCAACGTTTACTGACTGCCAAAGCCAGTTTAGACTCCCAGCAGATTATAACACTTCATTTTCAGAGGTGAAAAGAGAAATAGGAGAAACCGCAGTCTGATTTTAATACTAAAGTCCCATTTTCTGTGTGCAGTGGATGACAGACATGATATGAGAACAGACCAGACTACGCACTTAACAAGCAACACATTCTCACTCCCAACTCCTCAAAACCGCGTTTGGTCAGTTGACCTAACTTCAAATTATAACGCTCTTGATACCCCTCTAGTGGATGTTTTGTAAAAGCGTGTTTTTTGCCTGTATGATTTGATTTGTTGGCAAATAAATTTCCTTACTGGGGATTAATAAGGTTTTTTAATATAATCCGATCTAATTGAGGACAGGGTGTCAGTTTTCACTCATTATATGCATAGTGCCTTTTCAAAATAAATGTCTGTCTTCAAAGAAAAATAGTTTTAAGCAAAACTGACACTTATTTGGTTTTAGGAAAAGTGCATTGTTGAGGATAACTTGACTGACTTATAACTCACGTAACAGTCATGTGACTAGTGATACTAACGACTCACGTGACAAAATGTCAACTATTACTTTAAGTTCGGTCTGCACAAGACACAAACAGTGGTCTCCTGGCCGAAAGTCCACCTTCCCTCCCACCCGCCCTATGTGGAGCTTTCACTTCCTAAAACATCAGTTCTTTTGAGCGTCTGATAAAAATGTGGCTGGGTTTACATTCAAGTAAGTTCAAAGTACAGTATTTGAAAAATATTATTAATTTATGTTTCTTTTTTTTTTAAGTTTGTGATGTCTCATCTAAAGCTCAAAAACTTCTCATTAATGATCTCATTTGTGAGATAACAAATTATTTTTCAACAGCACATGATTATTATTGAAAGACAAGACAACCATCACCGTGAGGCCATTATGTAACAGTATGTGACATTTATACGTGTATGACTGTACAGTTCTGACAAGATCGTTGCAAAGTCATCACGTGCATCCGCTCACAGGATGGCTTTGAACAACCTCGTCTGGCAGGTTGGATTGTTTGAAAACCCCTAATTAGGTCTGGCTGTCTGGTGTGCCACCGGTCTCCGGGAAACAATTAGCACCAGCCACACCGTGACAGGATGGAGTTCGCCATTCCTCTGCTGGGCTCACTCGCCCTGCTGAGTAGAGCGAACCTGTGCTACTGACTCCTCTCTGGTAAACAAACAGACAAGCATTGTGGAACTCTTAGGATCATCAGCTAGAAGAGCGATTTAATTAGTTGAACAGGAGCGGTGCAAGAAAAGCATAAGCTGTTGCAAATCCTGTGTGTTTATTTTATCGTCTAATCTAAGAATTCCTCTTGGAAAATACTGGTTTGGTCGAACAAACATATAGATAATACAGCTTTTTTGATTTGTTTAAATCTTAATTTTCATTTCTTTATACTCTTTTTTTGTAAAAATGTGACCAATTAAAGTAGTTGCTTCTCAGAAAAGGAAGAAAAAGTATCACACAGTAAATACTGCATATCCCTCCCACCCTAACTAAAAAAATTAATTTAAAAGGTAATAATCAGTATATTTGAGATATAATGTATAAATAACAATTATTGACACACAATAGGGAGGAGGTTGGGAGGGAACTGCGGGGTTGATGGGTGGTGTAAGCAGGTGTCCGGTTATAAGGCTTGGTACACTTCTTAAACATGACTGAACCAGACAGACAAACAGCTTATGAATAATGCCTAATGATTATGTGAAAAAATCCACTATAGATGGGAAGTACCAAATGAGACAAGATGAACATTGTCTCATTAGCACTTCTTTCTGGTTCTTCTGCATTGGTCACTGCCACATACCATTAAACCACAACATCCAAGCCGGTGACCTTTGTCACAAGCCTTCTCCCTTTCTCTCTCTCTCTCTTTCTCTTCTCCTCATTTTTCCTTTACTCTTTCACTAAAAATGGAATAAGTGAAACAATATTTCACAGTGTTTTTTTTTATTTTAGGGCTGCCAGTTGAATCCAAATGAGTCACTGTATGACTCATATGCCATTCACAGCCTCCACTGCTGCACCTAAGTGAGGGAAAGTCAAATGTAGTTTTCAATGCTGGATTACAAACACAAGACAGGACGTGTTTACATTTGGAATATTAAAAACCAAACCAGTGTATTTCCCTAAACTTTACATAAGGTGGTGTGCAGCCAAAACGTAATCACATGTGGGACATTGTACCGCGGTGTCAAAGACGTGTGCTTGAATTATTTGTAATAACTTTGCTGATCCAGTCAAAATATCCATTTGTCAAATACTTTTTTTTGACCAAATACATGCAAAACAAATGACATTCCCAGCAGCCCCAGGTGTATTTTATAGTTAGTGCTAAAACTGACGGTTAGCAAACAATAGCATGCTAACAGAGTTGGTGATCATGGTGATTATTACCTTCTAGCAAGTTAGTTTTTTCATTGTGAGCATAGTAAATTAAGTAGATTTGTCACATAGAGAGGCGAAGTCCCGTCCCCCCTCCACCAACATGGGATTTTTTGGTCAAAATATAAACAGCAGTCAATGGCAAGAGACAACTATTTTTTTATCTGTTTTGAATTGTGCCATTAATTATACATATGATGTTTGTCAATTTATAAAATTATGTACCAAAAGTCGCATTTTGACATAAAAATGTCCTTGGATAAAACATATCAGGTAAGATAATGTGACATTTGTGAGTGGAACATATCAATGTCACCTAGCTAGCCAGCAAGCCAAGGTTACGGCCATGTTGGTGTTGGTGATGATCATTGTGAGAGACAAGAGATATAGTTCACTGAGCGATTTCACACTAAAACTAAATGGTACTGCGACAAACTGTGACTTTCTTGATTTGCAAAATTATAACATCAGGTTCTTCGCCCCTCCAGCTGTGCATCGCAGTGCCTGAGTACAGGCTCACAGAGATGCTACCATGGCTGTACAACCAAAGTCTTGTTTTTACGCTGTGCAATAGGAAACATTGTGATGCCGCACGGTACTGCGAGCAGCAGGAATGACAGTGAACTAGCCCCTCAGCTGTGTTCATGATAACACAGAGCTAACTAGAACAGCAGCACATGTCTGACAAACAGATTGCTTCAATGAAACTTCCTGATGTAGCATGGGGTTCAACCCCGCTGTCAATACCACTTCTCCACTTAATTGCTAGTCTTGATTTGAAAACACAGTCAAAATGTTTCAAGGGGCTCTACATTAAAAGTGCTATTAGGGAACAAAAGGAATAAATGAGTTTAAATTTCACTGGGAACATAGTAATTAGGAGTGAGGGGTGCACTTGGTGGATTTCACTGTTGACTGGAGTGCTCTGTAAAATTCTCTGTAGGTGTTGGCTGTTTGGTTCCTTCTGTATCCTGAGGTGAGCACAACATGTTTTATAGAGAAATTACATAAGGTGGTCCACAAGTGTGTGTATTAGGTACATATTATTCAAATTATTATTCAACTTTATTTCAGACACAGGGGTCCATATAAAATAGAAAAAATAAATAACACAACAACTAATAAATACAATACAATACGAGAACACAAAGACATTCATTAGACGTTTATTCATTGCAGTACAAAAGTCACCAATGGTTAGAAGACATACAGACATCTGTTCCAATGTTTCCACAAACAAGAGTGTCACTTTGTTCCAGCACAGTAAAGGCATTTATGATTACATTTTTTGAAACAATCGATCAACATGTACATTTGTAAATAAAATTCCTCAATACAGCATGAAACATGCTTTATTGAGCATTTATAGCGTCTTTGTTATTGAAATGATCTGTAAGTGAAGTAATGTAGCGCAATCTGTCCTGCCTACAAGCCAGCAACATATCCAGCACAATGTGTCTCATTATCCAGTGGTTTTAAGTGCACGGTCCCAGTTAATAATGGATGCTAATCACCTGTTACCATAGCGCTGCTCACAACTGGCGTTCCAATTGCACTGTGGTGAAAGTCAGAACCAAAGCTCCTTTCCCACTTTGCTTTCCTTCCTCAAGAAGAAATAGATTGAGTTCACTAATGTGTTGGTGTTGTTGGTGGATTAGAGCTGCATGTTTATCACACTGTCACAGAACTTTGACTCAGCTGGAAATGTTCTCCACACCTCTTAGTCCCCTTCCGGCGTTATTGTGCATTCAGTCTGGAACATATTCTGTGCGACTGCATGGCTTGTTTCAGGTCCTGCGTAGGTTTTCAGAACCTGCTGTGACAAAACAAAGGGGCATCTTTGACTCCAGAAATAATCCACTGAAAAAACACATTTCGTCTTGAACTCTTAAGCCAATTCTAATGAAAAACACAGGATGAAGAACTGAGTGAAAAGGGAGAAGCTAACTGTTCCGGCTTTTGCTGTGAATCTAGGAAGGATTATTTTTGTTACATGGACGTGCTATGAATTGAGCATCTGTGTGGCCGGCAAAGCAGGATGGAAGTAAAGTCCAGTGGGTAATGTATCATTATCATAGGGGGGTCAGCAGCATTAGTGGTCTGAACGAGGGATAGGCTATGACTTGGGATTGTAGGATGGACTGGTTTGCAGAGCTTGCACACATGATTTAAGACTAAACTGATTTTATTTGTCTGAAATGAAGTCCATCTTAGTTATAGTTACCAAATACATCAAGACTCATGGAATGACATGTCCAAAGAAAAAACAGATAAAGGAGGTCTGTTGGTGTAGAAACAAAGTAAGAAGAACAAAGACAGAAAATATGTACACGTCAATATAGTCGCGTGAACTGCACTGAACATTTTTTTGACCAGAGAGCAAGAGAAAGACAAAGAATAAAAAGGCAAATAGAAACACACGGGGGGAACATGCACTGTGGAGAAGGTGCATACGCAGTCAGGGGCGATAACAGCCATCTGAGGGATCCTCTGTGTCAGGAGACCAACGAGCAATCACTGAAGCTATACACATCTGAACTGCAGCCACTGTGCCTGGCTTGGCTTAACAGGATTGGCTGCTGTGTTGTGGCTTGGATACCATTAATCCCCCTTATCCACTCACTGCAACTTAAACTGTGGAAGAAGGATACATAGCATGCTGTTGCTATCTCCTGTTGGTTATCCCCTCTTTACACCCTCATACTCTTCAAAACCTTACAGGGTTTGAATGACGTGCCATTGCTCTTTTTCATTTTCTTCAATGTCTGAAATGACAGAAGAACACATAGCAGCCTGCATGCCTTCCCATTCCCACAGTATCAATCGGCCCAATATAAATTAGTGTATGCATTCATGCAGATCTTGCATACTGTGGCCACCATCTAGAGTAAGAAATCTTGCTGTTCACCATCTTGGATACATTTCTTTTTTTTAAAACCACTTGGGTCTGACAGTAAGTTGTCTTTGTGCTAGACCACTTGGCCAAATCAATGAGCTGAGCATTCACGACAGAAAGGACTAAAACCCTGGGCCTTAATTGAGTTAGCTGGATGCACCAACACACGCCCTGTTAGTCTTTTCCCTACTTCTGTGGGTGGCTAAAATCTTGAAATTAAATAAGATAATGGAAAAGAGGAACATTATTAGATTACTCCAAAAGGGTTACAAGAAAAACTCTATTCTTTGTACAGCAGTTTATCACAGTACCAGCAACTTCCCCAGTTTATCGTTCAACATTTGCCGTCCCACTTTGAATCGCATTAACCTGCAGCGGCGTGCGAATGTGCCAACGTTAGCTTATCTCCTAAAAGATATCACCGTGCTCTCTGGAGAATGCTCAGCTATCGCAGGTTTGGGAAGAATTGATCTCCCCGCCATAACGTGCAGGAAATCCATCCACTGCTGTCAAAGCATTATAACAATAAAGGCATGCAGTGTGTATTTCTTGCAGATCTTGGATGACTCAGGAGCTCAGATAGAATTACCAGTCGTGTTTGGAAGAAAAGCAGCTAGATTTGATGAAGCAGGTGTTTTAAAAGGCCTGTATTGGCAATTTTTGAGAGTTGTTTGGGTGTACAAGCTGCTTCTGTTAGTAGAGAGGAATTAGTCATGGCTTATTATAATATTGGTGCAATGAAGACAAAATGCACATTGTTTTTGCTGACAAAACCGGAATAAAGCCATAGGCTTTTATTGTGTTTAAAAAATAATGATATTCTGGTCCATCTGCCACAGATTTACGATCAATCTCTGTGTGGATTACAGTTATTATTCTATGTTTCTCAGAGTAGGGTTCTACCTCTAAAAGTGTTCAGGATCCGTTGTGTAACTCAACAGGTCGAGGACAGCAGAAAAACTGACTGGCTATGGGATTCAAATCTGTGGCACCACAAACTAAATAAATAAATAAATCATCAAATAATCCTCTCATTTTAATTACTTGTCCATTTGCTTCCTTATTCCCTCATAAAACAAGTCATATGACACTTTGCTGTGACTCATTTACCATGGAATACAGAAATGAGTACATTCAGTAAAGAGGCCTTTGTCTTGAATTCCTTCCGTTTGTCATGAGTTGAGGTCATGTTGCTGTGATCTGATGTGCGTTCCAGTTGTTATTTGCAAAATCCTCGCTGACCTCTTGAGTTCCTGACTCCATCTGAAGTGGAGTTTAATTAGTCTGAAACTGAAGCAGCAGAATGCACTGTGATCTTTCAGTATTTTGTTGGGTGGCATATCAAGTGATTTATACAACAAAATATATTTTGAGGTTTTATAGTTATTGATGAAAGTCACCCATCTGCGAAATATTGTTCCAAAATCCTGCCCATTTTATTCTGCAAATGGTATCATTTACAATTAGAATTAATTCTAAAAGCAAAGCCAATAAATATACAGGACAGAGTAAGTCATTAAATTTAACCCATCTCAAGCTGTTTTCTGAGACATTCTCCTCTCACTAAACCACACAGCAACAAGCGCTGAGCTGACAGGTGAATGACAACTTTGAGCGAATCTGTCCTGCTGCAGAGTTTATCACAAATTGCTGAGACATGTGAGACACAAAATTTGCAAGTAGAAGTACTGTGACTCATTGAGGTTGATGTCAACATCACTTTGTGGAATTAAAACAAAATGTCAAATTATACAGTATAGCTGCAGGGTCTCAACCAAAGACGGTTTGTCAGAGTATTTAGGTTTCTCCTTTGTTTCCAATTCCAGGGAGCTAAACTTTCTAATAAAAGCCTCTCTTTCTTTTGCTCTTTTTTTTCTCAAGCTCAGACGGGTGTCAACGATCCTGACAAGACAAGTGTCAACACAGGTAACAGAAGTCTCTCTTGCCACATTTTTGTGTCATTCCAACTCTGAGAAAATAACAAGTCACTTTTGTTACTTTTCTATGTCAGATGTCGCCATTCTGACACTTTATGAAATGCTTGGTAAAACTTCCACAGAGGTGTTTAGGTTGGTTTCTTTTCAGTCTGACTACAGCCAATGCTGGCGACTGTGAGAATGTATTTTGATCTGAATGGTCACATCTGCATGCTAAGATGCTTTCATGTTGATGTTTGGCAGACATAATGTTTGCCAAGTTCCCCATCTTAGTTTAGCATGTTAGCATGCTAGCATTTGATAATGAGCATTAAACAAGGACAACTGAGACTGAAGGAAAAAACATTCATTTTGCAGGTATTTGGTAATAAATGTAAAGTATTGAATACCTTGATGTCTTGACCAGATGATGGCGCCAAATGGGAAGTCCGGTGGTCAGATTTATAACAATTCACCCATTGGGGATCATGGTTATCAGCAACACATTTTTTTCCTTTGCAGTCATGTAAATCATCACTTAATCCCTCTCAATTGTCCCACGACGCTTGCATAAAAAGCTTTAGTTTTCATTTGTAACAACATTTCTCATGTGCTAAGGAAACCTGACCCCCAGTTTGGAACCAAAGTCCATTGGTTCTAATGCTGAAGCCACGAATATGAATGTGACACACTTTTCTGTCCATTATATCAGCTGTACCAGTAATCCAAAATAACAGATTGCTTATAAACACAAAGAACATTTGTTGCCAAATGCAATTATCTTATCCCTTATCTGGTATATACATTGTTTTTTTAAGCTTTTTTTAAGCTTTTTGTGTTCATGGGATAGATAGATCTTAGACAGGAAAGGGTAAGAGGGGGGATTCAAACAATAACCGCTGCATAAAGCACTCAGCCTTGGTATATATTGTGTAAGTGAATAAGATCAGATTTAAGTCTGAATGAAAGGTGGAACTCTTTATTGAACGCACACATTTTGTTTAAAACACTCAAGGATCCTTCTTTTGAGGCGGCGCAACTTCCCAACACAGGCATCGCTACAATGGATTGATATTTTCTTGTCCATGAAACTTGCATTGCCCTCCAGAGCGCATGCCGCATGGGTTGGCGGTGAGGGACCGGTTAAATCAAATGAGGCAACATAAAGAGCAAACTGATGTATTTTGGTAGAAAATGGTCTCAGAAGAGAGGATAGACGTCTCAGAACGACATCTGTGTCTGGTGAAGGTCAATCTGCTACCACAAATAGACAAAGTAGTGAAATAAACACCCACATGTGTATTATGGATGTATTTTCTTGTCTGAAAATAGACATGTTATGGAAGCAAAATCAAAAGAATTGACCAGTGCATGAAAAAAAAAAACGTTTTGCCTTTAGTGTCTCCCATCAATACCTCTTTATTTTTATGCATATCCAATTATTGATTTCTTCTATTCCTACTCTCCTCATATGTCTCTTTTAAAACTGTGTTAATATCTTTTTTCAGGGATGGCAAACGAGGAAGTGCACCAAGAATTTCATTGTGTAGTAAAACATTTTAAATCCTTTTATGAAGCGCATTAGCCGTAACATTAGATATACGTAGTGTGCTGCAGTAGGAATGGTTGCTGGACAAGAAAATGGCCCTAATAAAATCTTCTGTAGTGCTGATGGTATATCATATTGCATGGTATGGCACTGTGTGTGAGCCATATCTTCCTCCATTACAGCAGATAAACTCTGGATGCATCCCATTTCACATCACCACGGACGAGTTTCAGAGCACACTTATTATGTTGTCAGTGGTATCCTTTAAGAGGCGAGCGCGGGCCGGGTTGACTTGTCCCATCCATGCTCAAATCAGCTTTCTCTGCTTGCTACCGCGGACAGGCCCGTTTGAGTGGATACTTATTATGCTGTCAGTGTTTTCTTTAGAGAGCGGCTCCACTGGGTTGAGTTGTTCCACTGCTTCTCAGATTAGCCCCCACTCTTAAAGATAGGGTGCCAGTGTTTACTTCATTTGTGGCAGCATCAGGTGTCCTTCAGAGCCTGGCATTAATATAGCCCACTGTTATTGCGGTATTACATCAGTGCTTTGGATTACTGTGAGCACAGACTGCACACTGCTGGGTGTCAGGGGTTTAAGGACACGGTTACCACATAACTGCAATTCATCACATTCATTTCATTGTCACTGCGGATACTAGCCAGAGTCTCCCTATCTTCTCTCTCTTTTGCCTTCACTCTCTCGTCTTTACATCTTTTATGAGGATGATGGCTTCACAGGTTCTTCTTTGATCGGGAAAAAAAGCATTTACTATCTCCTGCCCAATCCCCATACTCATCTCCAGGCAGTGTGTCTGGATGATAAGTAAATGAGATGTGTTTCAAACAGAGAAGAAATTCACAACTCGTTTTTTTCAATTTCATCTGCCTAATTAAAAGTGTTTTCCCGGTGAGCATTGTTTTTTGTTTTCACTGATATTGTGTCATTTTCGTTTTCAAGGCAACGCCTGTCAGTGATGTCTACGCTATTGTTGAAGCTGCAAGATATAAGAGTTTCCCCCATGCAGGCAGCTGTTTATTAAAAGTTGGGGTAAGACGTGATCGTTAAAGGCTTCCATCAGGGGCGGTACTGTTAAAAACAATTTTGTCCTAAAACCCAATGTTTTAAAATATGCCTCCTCTTACATCATGATTGAGGAAACAAATGAAGGTATTTATAAAAAAAAATTTTTTTAAAATGCATTCAGCATAAAATGGATTAATTATAATGTATTGATATTTAAGTCTGGTTTTTGCTATACTGTGTAAAACTCTTAATCTGTGCAAAGACCCACTTGTACTTATGCTCACATTATAGGAGAAGATTTCTGTGCTATCTTCAGCTTCCAACTCAAACTGTTATATTCAACATTAAAAAAGAAACATCACATAATCACATAATGAGCCTGAGCCAGCTATTGTGCAATGTGACTGTTGGGAAAGCTTGCCCACCTCAAAGACCTGCTCCAGTCTGGTGGAGGAAGATCACACCTAAGTTTATCTTCTCAGTAAGAATTTAAAAAAAAGTTTTATGTTTGTTGTGTGTTGACAAACTGAAAAAAAAAAAAATCTTCTACAGAGGAAATGTGTGTTAGCTGAAGCAAAAATAATGGTAATCAAAAGCACCAGGACCAGATAAGGCTCCAGTGAAATAAATCCTGCATTTCCGTGTGCCATCACCATTGTTGTATGTAATCTATTATGAAATCGTTCAGCTGTCTTAAATCTTAAATCAGGTTTTAGAGGAAGGCTCTTTTCCAGTAAGCATATTGTTATGACCTGAAACAGCAATGACGCAAAACCAGCAACATGTTGTGCTTCACATAAAAACAACTGGAAAATCTACTGTTGGTCTATATCTCCCCACCTAAGTATTAAACCAACTGCTGAATTCGACAAGTTGACACATGCATGTTCTCCGCAGTTGTGGAAAGTCATTCTGGAAAAGGTTGCCTGGAAGTGAAATAAAAGAAGGTGAGGCAGACTGAGGATACACGAGGAAGAAAATTACAATATTAACTCAGAAGGAGTGCATTAAGCTTTGCAGATTTGTGATGAAAAAGCTCTATGAAGATGGTTTGTATTTATATCTTGTTTAGGGTGTGTCAAGGTGAGAGTCTTCGTCTTTTTCGCTTGCAAATTAGGTTTTATAAGGAAATTTGATTTTATAGAATTCAATCTACCCTACATATTAAATTAAAGGCACTAAAAACATATTTTCTCAATCAGCTTCTGAAATAGTGGGGGTTATAGTATGATCAGCCAATTTTGTTTGTGCCAATGTTACAACAGTTTTAGTCGTTTAAAAGTGCTAAATTATAAATTCTATTGCTTCCACGCCTCTCTCAACATGGCGATGGCTGAGCCGGCGTCTCGCAGCTAACGGTGCAAACAGCGCTAACGAAGCAATACAAGGGTGACAGTGCTGACAGATCTGTAGTATATAGCAAGAACGGAAACGTCTTCTGCGTCTTCTCCATCAGCTGTAACTGTTTAAGATTTAAACTATGACAGCAAAGGGTGTATTTTTCTGAACTTTTGATTTTTACTTGAGGAAATTGTAATATAAAGAAGATGACAAAAAATGAATTCAATATGAAGTCATTAGTGATAACACGGGTGATTAAATACTGACGAGCACCACATCCCCACGAAACAATAAATAATAATAATAATAATAATAATAATAATAATAATGGTGGGAAAGCAACATTACAGAAACCACAAAAACCCACAGTGGTGAAACTTTTCTTAAAGGCTCAGTGTGTCCTGATATTGATTTGGAGGAAGGAGACAGTAGTAATAAACACCTGTGTGGCCCATTGTCTGCAGAATGACAGACTTCATTCATGTCTCCACTCACACTGACATATTCTTTTCACTTCTTTGAGCTGTCGGTCATCCAGTCCTGCGGGGACCCCGCCTCCTACGGAAACACAGGAGGTTGTCCGACACGTGATTCATCCAGTATGGCGGAGCTGTTTGCCGAATGATTTTTCACAGTACCGACGGGTCCTAAAACCCTGCACCGCGGATGCTCCTGGAGTCCAGCCATTTGCGGCAAAGGGTGCTCTCAATTCAGGTAGTGTTTCATTCCTGTCTTTAAAAAAAAAAAAATGAATAAAAAACACAAGTAATCTGTCCTCTCTTTTGGCTTGATCGTTTCGAGAGAACCATGACTATAAAAGTATGTTTATGTTGTAGGCTAACGTCAGTGGGAGTCTGCGCTTCTCCTCCTCGGAGTCAAACGGAGTTGCTGTTACTCTGCTACACTTGACTTTTCTTCAGTTTATATCGGATCTTACAGTCAACAGAAAGAAAGTGAAAGTGTTGCGCAACACAGCGTTCAGTATTACCGATGTGGAGTGGACTTAACAGACTGTCGACTGTACGTGTGGTGCGACGCTGTTACTTTAGCTGTTTGATTTAAGTGGGACTTCTAATGCCACTGTTAAGATAGCACTATTGTTTCTAACAAGCTGTGCGAAAAGTGACTTTTATGGACAGCGATCGACTAATATGTTATATCTTTTCAAACTTTTGTTGCTTTATGTAAGTTGTGGTGCAGCACAGCGCCATACTTTTTTTTTTTTCCTTCCCCATATTGTATTCCCTCAAAGTGTGAGGTTGGTGTAAAGTGTTAACAGATGTAGCGCAGAATGTTGTCACCTTGTAACAATTGTTTGTTTACCAGTAAGGTAACCTACGTCACACGATAACAGGAACCGTTAAAAAAAAAAAACGTTGTCTCCTCTCTATGACGATGGCTCTGCTCAAAACTATCCTCTGCACACAACTCTATAAATATCACAGGCAGGAGGCTACTTTTGTGTGTGCGTGCGCGCGCGTGTGTGTGCGTGAGAGGAGAAAGGCTCAGCGTGTGTGTGTGTGTGTGTGTGTGTGTGTGTGTGTGTGTGTGTGTGTGTGTGTGTGTGTGTGACGGAGGTTGAACTGCCGCTGCCACAGCTCTGGGTGTAAACTTGTGTCCATGAAGTGTAAACACAAGAGAGCAGCAGCAGCACGACGACGTTGAAGTCGGTTTCCAGCTCGTAGAGTCCGATGTGTGTGCAGTTCGGGGGGGGGGGGAGTTTATATTATGCCACCAATTTAATCTATTTTTTTCATTTTAATTATTGTCGTGAACGTTTTTCTAGGCACCCTTATTACAGCCTTCACGCTGTTTTAAAACCTACTTTCACTCTTTTGAAACCTTTTTTATTTTATTTTGAAAACTAAAATGAAAGTGATTTAACTGCAGTCTGTCCATCCAGGAAAAAAAATGGATACCCCCCCTTACATTTACACTTGTCTAACCTACATTCCAGCAACTGTTTAAAACATATGTCAGAGGAAACCTTTAATTTATCCTATTAGATCTGACAAGTCATAAGTAAAAGAGCTTTTGATCTAGAAAAAAAGCAGTGGAATTGCCATTTTTTCCTGTTTTCACCAATGGAATACATATTTCACAATTCTGAAAACTGTGTTTTAACATAACTGGGGTTTACCTGTTAATAAAGCCCAGGTGTGACAAGTTTAAATGTATGTCTTTTTAAACTAGTCTAGATGAAGAACACTTTGTGGAATCAACATATTTTGCTTTAAAAAAAAAAAAAAAAAAAAAAAAAGGTTTCACAAATCTGAAGGCAGGTTTTTAACAGTGTTAAGGCTTTCAGGCTTTCACTTGGTTGTCTGACACCCTTTCACAACAATAAGCGTTTCAATACAACGTGAGTCGGTCGCTTGATATTGTCATTTAAGTTTCTCTAAACGTCCCCCCTTAACATTTACAAACCGGAAGCTAACTGCGACGTCTTGACAGCAGGACTGTGCCTCTGAACTGCTAAGACTCCTTTAAGCCTTCACTAGTGGAAACTATTCCCTCAGCGTTACGAGCTCTGGAGGACTGCTGCTGCATGCTCGTAAACTCCGGGCCCCACAGGAACAAGGTCGCTGCAGCCTTCTAACAAACATTTCGCTCAGGGTGCTCCTCTTTAAGGATGGCTCTGCTGAGAACAGAGTACTGATTGGTGCAGAGGCAAAACAGGATCTTCCTAGTCGACGTAGTGTCTGTTATTCTGTCTCTTTGCACAAATGGCTGCCCATGAGTTACTGAAGACCTTAATGTTTTAGCCTTTTAAACTGCTGATGATATACCAAGTTAGTGCGTGACAAGGGAGGAATTCAGTGTGGCTATTCATACATGTAGAAATGTATTCAGACAAATAAGCGTTCTACTGAAGGGACATGTCCCTGCACAACATTACAAATGTTGCATTCTAAGTACTAAGGGATGAAAGTAATATTCAATTCAATTCTACAGTTATGTAAATGATACGTCAAGTGCAGCTCGAGAGTCAGGATAAAACAGTCTTTTTTGAAATTCAAAAATTGTCTGATTTATACATGACTTAAATGTTCCTTTTCACGGTAAAATTATCACAGTAATCATCAATATTTTTTTCTTGCATCGTTCACCCTTTTAATCTAATAGTGGAACAAAGCAGTGGGGGCTTAGAGGCAATCAGAGTCCTGCTACACAACGAGGAAGTGTTCACAGGACTATGTGGTGTGTGATGTTCATTCCTAGGAGTTGTTATTAATATGTTGTAAAGCACCTTTCTGTTGTCTGGCTGGTGATCATGCTATTTGTAGAATGTGCAACATGTCTTATGGCCGCACTGCATGGTGGTCTTTATAGGCTACTGATGGTGGAAAGATAAATACTTCCACCTCTTTTTATTGATTTCTCTTTGTGTGGTTGCTGAATATTTGTGCAAAAAAACGAGTCTATAAAAAAAGCTCTCCTCACTTAGATTGTGAGGAACTGACAGTGAACACCTGACATTTAAATTTCACATTTTAAGCAGTTGGAAAAATGGCACGCACTCAAACTGCACACACTTTATTTGTGCTAAAATGACACTGTTAAACAACAAAATGGATTTGGGTATCAAAGGTTCACTGAGAGATTTTTAATCACCGGTAATGCATTTCAGTGAGTGAGTGTCTTTTCGGAGAAACTCTCTTTGTGAATGAAACACCTGCAGTTAATTGAAGTAACCACCTCACATTTTAAATTTCCATGTGTGTGTGTGCACAGTTGTGGAACTAAAGTGTCTACTAATTATATATTGTGGGATTGTGACGCACAAACATAATAGAATACAGTCAATGGTTGACTGCAGTGTCTAAAACCAGTTTTACGTAGCCAAGTAGAAAGTTTTCAGAATATGTGTAATAACCAGATTAATTTCAGTCTAAGGAGGCTAACTGCTATAGAAAATGATTTCCCTTCACTGCTTCACAGAATTAAAGTGTATGTCTCACTCCGTTAAATCAGTGCCATCACCTCTTCACTTTATTATGTCTCACCAAACAAAATTTTACTCTGTTTTACTTTAACTTCTCCATCCTCCAGCTCGCCTTGTTACGAAGAATAATTTAGCCTGAGATTCTTTTTGCTGTTAAAAGTGTTTTCAAAGCTAAAATCCATAACTTTTAAATTTTTTATCCATTACTTCAGATAATACAGAGTTGGAGAGACTTTAACGCCGGCAATAACAATAAATGTGTAGCGACTCTACTACGAGTAATGACACTGAATAGCGCAACATAGGTGGCCTGTCCAACCGTGGTTAATGTTTCAGCCTTAATATCTCCACAGATGACAAAAAAGTATCGCAATTAGTGGCACATGAAATGTGAAATGTGTTATGAGCATCAAGGCAGGCCTTTTAAATGTAATAATTCAAAAGTTCAAAGAGTATTGTGCATGCACTTTTGCCTTGATTTGACAATGAAGAAAGACAGGGAACGTGTTTGGGAAAAAAAGGTCCCAGATAATCTTTGAATACGTAGCCGTGCCCACCGTGCATGAGAACGTTTAAGTGCATGTAAATCTCTCTATGGTGCCCCTCTGGCTAGCTAATCACCACCGCCCTGTGCTTATGGCTGATGACGCCGTCCTGACCCACGACACCATCGTGGAAGCGTAGCAGGCAAACGCCATTAGCCCAGTCATCACCGTTGCCCTTGTTTGCAATGTTCATGCTGTTTGCACTGTTAGCTGCTAGCCACTGGCTAAGCCGCCGGCCAGTTGAGAGCTGCGTGGAGGCAATAAACCCGCCCTGATTTTGGAATAGAAAACCTTCAACATTTTACAACTTTGAAATCTTTAATGAAGCCACTTACATAATGCTATTGACATAATGATTGGGATTTTTTCTTTTTTGGGGGATTTAACTGATTCTTCACTAATGAAATATGATATTCCTTTGATTAAAAAAGTGATTATTAAGGTCTAGCGTGTTCTAATAATTGTCTTTGATTTTGTTATCAAACATATGCTTTCTGTATCAAATCCACTTCATTACTGATAGACTTATGGGCCAACTTTCACGTCACTTCCTTACCAAAGTTTTGGAGCACTTCATTCTCGTTCTTTACTTGCCCCTATGTTTGCCTCTTCTTCTCTAATTAATAAGCTTGTTGACCATTTTAACGCATATATCGATATAAACGATATTGTCAAATCTTGTATCCCCTTGGAAATTATATAGCACTTCATTCTCGTTCTTTACTTGCCCCTATGTTTGCCTCTTCTTCTCTAATTAATAAGCTTGTTTAGCTCAGTGCCATTGTGCTTTGTCAGGACCCAGACCTAGCTTTCCAGCTTCCTCCCATCATTTAGCTGGCGCTGGGGAAGCTTGCTTGTTTGTGGACATTTTGTGGATGTTGTCACGCTAAGAGATATTAATGGGATCCCTGTAATGCACACACACTTTTCAAATGTGTGCACTGCTTGGCAGGGTCTTCCCTTCAGCATATTGTTGTGTCTTTGTCCTCAGTTGCTGTGAATTTGTCTCTTTTACATGCATTAATTGAGAAGCCATTAATAAAACTTGAGGGAATCTGTTGTTTCACCGCAGTCTTTGAGCAAACATTTCCTCACTGCCATTCATCTAAACCAACCATTTCCAGAATGAATTTATTACTCTTCGTTTTTGGAGTAAACCGAAGTTCACCAAGGTCAATGAAATCAATCATTACACATTTACATCATCTTTTCTCATTAGGCTTACTGTTGCGCAACTTAATAAAAGAAAAAGGAAGTTGGATATCGGCCAGAGAAGCAGTAAAAGTAGACAACAGGAAGATTCAAAGCAGTAAAAGGGACACAGAGCGTTTAATGGGCAGCTATACAGAAGCTCTCAGCCTCAACTGATGTGATTTGAGGGTTGATGAATCCTTGTTGTTACCCAATGAGTTCATTGTCCAGATTCAGTCCCTTATACCCTGTTGTGCCTCACAAGTCCAATAATACACCCGTTTTAGCTCCTTTGTGCTTTGTCGGGACTCTGTCCTGACTTTGAACCCATCCTAGCTCAGTTAGCAAGTGTTGGAGGGGTTGGCAGTTGGGAAAGGCATTCTTGTTTGTGGACATGTTGTGGATGTCACACTAATAGTAACTAATTGAGTCTATTAATGGCACTGTGGTGTTGGATGCGAGCTTGGTGACGGGATCCTGTGGTGCACAGGCACACTCAACCAGCAGGACTGTGCAAACTGTCCCACCACCCTACCCCCTACTTAACCCATCATCCCACCCAATCATGGGCCTCAATGATCCGCTGCCATTTGTATTATAATAATAATAAATATAAAATGAGCCACATGTTGACAGTTTGATTCTAAAGGAGCTTAAACGCGACAAAAGTCAATAACTATTTTCGTCTCGCAGTCAGGCTTTGAGTCCAAATGAGAGGAGCTAAATGTTCCAGGTCAAAGTTCAAAGAATTAGAACTTTGGCTAGTTTAATAGGTTATCTGATCATGTGAAAGCAGCTTCACACATTAATAATAATAATAATAATCAATCCTTTATTAGTCCCACAATGGGGAAATTATTTCTCTGCATTTAACCCATCCCGGAGGAGCAGTGGGCTGCAATGAAGCGCCCGGGGAGCAACTTGGGGTTAGGTGTCTTGCTCAAGGACACCTCGGCATGTTGCCGGTAGAGGGGTTTGAACCACCAACCTTGTGGTTACGGGACAAGCGCTCTACCTCATGTGCCACAGCCGCCCCATTGGCACACTCTGTGATCATACGAAACTCTGTTACATCTAAAAAAAATTGCTGTCATTTGGAAAAAAATAGGGAAAAATAACTTCTTTGTGCAGAATAACACATTACTAAACGGATAATTAATAACGAATACACTCAGAGAAAGTAAAATACATGGAATAAAGAGTGAGAGTGACACTGAAAGAATGCTAGTAATAAAGAAAGGGAAGTCGGGTGGGCTTTTGCCATTCACTCTACTTGGCACGCTGCACGGAAAGATGCTACTTCCTGCTTTTTATTTGACTCAGAATAGTTGGCCTTTTGTTGCCAGGGTAACAATGCATGGGTGTTTGGTTTTCCATTAACAACAGACTTGTGTTTGTGTGTGCATTACCACTGGGTCCTTGTTATTACCGCAGGGTAGTGGACAGTATGTCAAACGACAAGGCTGCTCAAAATCTAGAAAAACGTCATGCCATGTAAGAACATTTCAGGTTTGTCACGACTTAAGTGTTTGAAAGTTAAGATTCCACAGCTCACATTTCTATAAGCACAGACAGGGCTGGTCCATGGGCTTCATCATGGCGCGCCGTTGTATTTGATGCCAACAATTTTAATCCCCAACCCAACATTTCTCACCAGAATTCACAGGAATTCTCTCTTGCGCACACACACACGCAGGGGAAACATGGCAAACTCCAGCATTTTTCCCAAACCTAAAACTTTAAACATACCTATAGAGTTTCGCTGTCTGGGTTTGAGACAGCCAACTTAAGTGAAGTTCACTTGACTCCACATTGTCTTTTGATACTCCTCTGTGCCCTCTCTACTTGTTCCACATTTGTAGATGAGATCAACAAAGCTGCAGGCATACGCTTTTCAATAGAAGCTGCATAATGTTATTGTTGTGAAGGGAAGTTTTCGAGCCGAGGTTTAGACACAGCTACAATCCACATGAGGAAGGTAGCACATAATGTGAGTGCTGAAGCGCGCATAAATCAAGGCTGAATGTTTAATTTGCAAAAACAGATCTTTTCTTCATTCTTTTTACTAAATCTAAATGACTTTTTTTGTGTTTGCAGTCCAGGAAATATCATTCAAACTGTTGTTGGGTTGTTTTGATAAGATCTAAAACATTTCTTTAAGTTTTCATAAATTACTAGTCAAGGAAATGTGTATTAATTTGAAGAAGGACTTTTGTCTGGTTTTACAAATTAACTCTTAATACACTTCATCTTATCCTCTGCCGTAACTTCTACAGATGATTCAGAGGACATTTCTGGCATATTGCCAGTTTACAAATACTAATCCATTGTGTATTTCTGCAAAGTTTCATTGACATGTAACTGAATTCCATAGTAATGCAAAATAGGAAAGAGTCAACAAATACATGTCACAGAGGTTAACCACCCAATTCAGCTTTGAATGTTCATTGATCGTTCGCCACAAAGCATTTGAATGCCAAACAAGCATTAGGGCAGATCCCTGTATTACATATGTATTTTAAAGTGACTTCATTTGAAAGAATTGTATTCGTGATGTCGTTGACCTTATACGCATTTGTGCACAACTCAAGAGACAGATCAAGTGCAAAGCATAGTCCCGGCCCTCAAATCACCATGTTTAAATACTTTAAATTTACAGAAGAATACAGCACAGCAGCCAGAAAAAAAAGTTCCTGCAAACCAAGGGATAGACATTACGTAACCAACAAATTACTTTTGGTTTCAGCAGGGACACGAACAGCGGCCTCCTGGGTGAAAGTCTTCTCGTGTTCGACTCCTCCTCCTTAAGTCCCATCAGCCGCCTGTGGGCTTTCTCGCTTTTTATACTCGTTATTGTACCATGTGACTTTCATACCACACAACTTTAAACAACAGTCGCTCGTTATTTTGGTCACTTGCTCTTACGCGTTGCTCATTTTCCGACGTCACTTGCTTCAATCGAATGCAGAAACGTCCACATTAAACGTATCCGTGGTTTGCAGAAACGTATGGACCCACTTTAACTGTGCCTGGGATTTCAGAGCCCCGAATCAAGAAGGACAATGACATTGTGCCACTTGATGCCTGCAGTCCTCGTCTTGTCCCTGTTCAGCCAACAGCTGATTGATGCGATGTCCTGTGGTCGTCGCTGGACTTGTTCACTTGAAAACATGAACAAGCAGCAGAGCGTGTCGTGTTACTGGCTTCACTTTCACTTTGTCTCCTCAAATGTGTGCTTACTCACTGTCCTCTGCCATGCTTCTCCTCCTTAACCTCCTTTTACTTCCATGTCACCTCAGACTTTAAGCCTCCCTCCTTCTAAAGGACGAAGGGTTCAGTTTGACACAGTCATGCCCTCCATTGGACCACCGATATTTTAGACACGTCAAAATATTCAGACCCGGCCCTGTCAACAGTGAGATGCAATGATTTAAAAAAAAAAAAAAAAAAAAAAAAAAAAAAGAAAATCGTCCCACTGTGAAGACTACACTTCAACTATTTTTGCAGACAAGAAAGAAAAATCCTGAACATGTCAATCAATAGCATACTGCCGGCACTGCTAATCCTACTCGCTAGCTGAATTATTCATAGTCAATTAGGGCTGAGAGGCTGAAGCTGTCTTCGTGGCTCAAGTGCATTTTCAATGATTCATTTCATGAGCTACGCAAGGGGTCTCTTAATTGTTGTTTACTGCTCGCTACCCGACCACATGTTATTTTTATGCCGTCGTGATTACTCCCGGCAGCGCTCAGAGTGCTTGGGAAATGAAGTCCATTACGGGGTCCTGAGAGCTGTTTTTCCTGTCAAGCGGCGTGGAACGTTTCCAGGTTCAAACTTTGCGGCCCGTCTCATCCCATCTTAAGTGTGAACGCGAAGAGATGCAGGTGGTGCATTTTATGGTTCTACAGTGCAGTAAAATAAAAACCTGCAGTGACGTACAAAGATTTATTTTTAATAGGATCCCTGAAGAACAGTTCAAATTGCAGAAAAGGGCAATCATATGGAAGGAACATAAAAAAACACACAAGCATCGCTGACCGGTCCCACAAACTGCAGTTTGATGGCGTCAGAAAAAGAGCAGCTTTGCTGGCAACAATTTTTTTGTATATTTGTTTGTGTGTGGCAAGAAGAGAATGTGAGAGAAGTAAATGCCTAAGGTCTTTGCTGACATATTATAACAAGCTGTAAAAAGTCTGAATTCTTGTGTGAGAGAAGTATCTTTGACAAAAATAGGCAGCTGACCTCTAGTTGACACCTCACACCTCAGCAAATCTCTTATGAGTATCCCTCCTGGTAACCAGCATTTTGTCCTCAAACATGTGGCGATCAATCACTTACCTGAGCCTCTGTCAAACATTCACACAAACATCTTAACCTACCCTCTGGTCATTTTAGCCCTAGCCTGAAAGATGAGGTACTGCACACTAATTCTGAAGTAAATAAGAAATCACAGTGTTAACACACTGATGTTGTTTTAAGCTGCACTTACACTAAAAACTGTGATGACAACTCTGGAACTCTTTTTTTAAATACATTTAAAACCTTTAAATGTCTTAATATTCATCCAATATGATGCTTTTATTTCTTCAAATATAAATGTGCTAATTAGTTATTCAAAGCATATCAATTGCATCCACATGGCTCTCAAATTGGCGACGCTTGATCCGGCGGCTTGCAGCTAACGGTGCTTAATGTGCTAACCGTGCAAAACAACGGCAGCAGGGCTGACCGAGCTAACAGCGTTTACCAAAGGGTCATCAGTAAAGCAAACAGAATGTGTGCTAGCCTTTCATATTAGATTCAATGTAACAAGTAGGATACAATCATCAGAACAATAAGAACATTCAGGCTCCCTCGGGTGGCTCAAATGTGCACTCCAGATATAGAAGTTAAATAAAAGACTATGGAAGAAATTTATTTGACGACCCTAATACAATCTCCTGCCACCCACATGTCCTTGGTAATAGACTGGTAATAGAGACCCTTCAATGCTATTAATGAGCTGGGCCTCGGTTCAATTTGTCATTGACTTTAAAGGACTGTTTTTCTTCTGCGATAATTCCTGACGAGTGAAGTAAGACCCTGGAGAATCCTGGCAGCAACGTTGTTTCCATGAGATTTTTTATTTGGCCATGCAATGCTTGCACCTTCTTTCCACTGAACTCATTCGTTTGACAGTAATTCAGTTCAGCAGCTTTTAAAGTTACGGCAACTCTGTGTGTGCATCTGTATTTGAGAGAAACGGGAATGGAGCACGAACACACTTTATCGTGGTGTTTCTAGGGACCGATTGCAGCTCTCAACACAACTTGTTTGTGTTCTGCTCTGTAGACACCTGTTAGATGTGACGGAGGCGAGTGGTTAGGGTCAAATAGCCAGAGGCTTCCCTGTGTGTGGATATGTGTATTTACATGCTCCTTGAAGTTTTGATTGCACAACACACACACACCGACCAGACAGTAAGAGAAGTTTTCCTTCCTCTTTCTCTTCCGCTACTGACATTTCAGTGACCATGCAAGCTGTGGGAGTGAAGATATAGTCATGTCACATTTTATTAATTGTGTTTTTAGCTGTGCCAGAATGAGACAGTTTCTCAGGAACATTAGTGTAATGTTTGCAGCATTTATATGTCGCCGTTAGAACACATTCGAAAGCTTTGCCTGGATGGGTGTGGCGACAGCACTGATGCTGACTTGCTGTTACATTTAGATTATGTAAACATGCTTTTATTTTAGTAAATCCAGATGGTCCAAATGAAACCATATTTATTTGATAAAAAATCTCACTCCGAGGAAGCCGAGAGCTGGTTTACATCACATCTTCTTTTTCTTTTCTCCACAATAACACAAATGATCTTTTAAGTAACAACAGAGCTATTTTTTTGCAACGGCTTTCTACAGATACTTACACTTTGTGTCCAGCATCAAATAATGCCAAACTTTTATTTTGTTATTTTAATTCCATTTCTCTTTATAACAGGAACAAGTGTTACCGCAATTCAATTTCAGATTTTTAGCTCAGATTTTCTTAGCTGGTAGTCTCAGTTTTGCAGTCACACTCCAGCTAAACACTGACCATGCATATAAAACACTTTACTCACACAGCAAGTGCCATATATGGCACAACTTCCTGAACGTCACTGAAAAAAAAAAGCCTAGTTTAGCATTGAGGGTCACCGCTAAAGGCAAACTGATCATGAAACACAGGGGCCATCGGTTTCTTTGAAGGTTGGTGACCTGCAGGTCTTTGTTCCTCTCTGGCCTGTAATAGTACCACACGTGACCTCAGGTAAACACATAGGAGTTTTGGCTCAATAACTGCTGGGACGAATGAAAAAGTCGGCAGGACACCAGCCCTGATTTAGAATATGTCCCGCATGTTTGTTTTTTTTGAAATTGCTATATAAGCTTACATCTGGAATTCCCCATGCATATTAAAGCATTTTTTTTTTTTTGCATTCACCTCTCAGAACCTAACTGGAAGGACTCCTGCCACGGCACACTGCTGAGGTTCGGTGTGATGAAGCTTTGAGAAACAACTGCTCTCTGTCCCTCCTGGATCTGGCGTCTCCACCTGGCTGGCACCACCGACTCGACCGGGCAAACACATGGTGGTCAGTACAGCCTCCACGGAGGTGCACTGACACCGCTCACCTCTACTCCCCTGTCAGGTCTGCCTGGCAACGGCTACCATAACGATGAGCTCTCACAGTCGCTCAGGTAAGATGAAAAAAAAGTAAAATTCTAGAAGAATTGTACAAGAGGAGCTCCTGTGCTTTTCTTTGCATGCGTGGTGGCTTTTACGTGGAAAAGCCTTTTGCTATTGGAATAAAAATAATGTTTGGCAATAGGAATTATGAATTGACATAACAAGTGTATCTGTGAATTATTTTGTGTTGACAATTTGGTTTAAGATTACCCTGTGTTCTGTCCATAATGTGTTCAGTTGTATTGGAACACTTCTGTATTCTGTATTTTCACAGTTGTGCTACATGTTTTATGAATGAAAATGGTCAGAAAACCACTGAGTTACCTAACAACTAAGCAAGCTTGATTCTGAATTGTAATGTTTGAGGCATTTTGTGTATATGGCGTAATGCATATCCAATGAACAGTTTCTATGAGTACATGTATGCCATTTTTGGGAACCAGAAGACTTGTTACATTCATTTATAAGAAACGGTTACTGAAACCCTGCCTGTGACGACATTCTGTTCTTTGATGTCTGACCTAAGTTATCATAGGCTAATTAAGAGCTTTTGGTCGACAGTATTACTTGAAAAACTGACCTGAACACGGAAACGGAGGGAATTATTATCATTACTCATTCATACATTTGCCAAACTGAGACATTTGTTTTTTATTTACGCAGAGCAGTACTGATGAGTAATAGCCTCTCTGCATTTTGATGACGTTGTTGATGATTTGATTACACCTTGGCGAACGAAGCAAACCGCTGTTTTGATTTATCGTTTTGTACAAGGGCTCTTCAATTTCTTTGAGTGATTGAATATTGTTGAGTTGACAGTCGGCAAAACAACTCACTCCCTCCACTTGCATCATTGTACATTGTTTAAATAGCAATCACACAGTGGTGTATAGTAGAGGGCACATGTTTGTCTGATTATGTGTTTTTGTGGTCGGCCTAATTGTTTTGCAAGAAAGCAAATTGATGCAGAAAAAATAGTTCGGAAGCAAAATGGGAGTAAAGCTGTAACTCTGAGTTAGTCTATATGAAAGCAGCAGGCGAGAGTCGAAACTGTGACTAAGTCTGCTATTTATACACAGTTTATGCTTTTGCTTTCGGTTTTTCAAGCATTTTCTAAGCGTGACAATTAGTCCAACAAAATTGTAATGTCCGTGGAGCAGCTCTCCACATGCATGAAACGCCAGGAGGTGCTACAACTTGCAGAGATGCGCTGCCTTTGACCCGTTGGCGCCAGTGTACACCAGTGGGGCTGTTCACACAGGACGCAGAGGTCTGCTCATAAATGACATATTTATATCATATTGACAATTCTATAAATGATATATTTATATCATATTGCTATAAATACATCCCACCCTTTCCTCCCCTGTCTCCCTGCTGCTCTCCCAAAAAGTTTCCCAGATTCCCCTCCCACATGGTCCAATTTCAAGATTCTTCCACTACATTTTTTGAAATAGCCCAGTGCCAGTACTACTTATAGTAGTTTTTTTTTTTTAAATTAAATACTACATATGTATTTGTCAGTTTAGCATATAGAGCACAGAGAGCGCAACGACAGCGAGGCTCTTCCACGTCCAGTGTTAACCAGGCCTCATCCTACAGGTTTTACTGGTCATGAATTATATTTTACAATAGTTTTTTTTTGCGTGCTCAAAAATAGATTCCCTGGTCTGCTTGACCTTGACCAATGTGACCTATTTTTTTTCTTAAATCACAGCCATGGTGCAGATCTGGCTCTTCCTCTTTCTCAACTGCAGACAAAAGTGGACAAAAGGCCAATTGTGTGTCCTTCTTTTACCCATCATGCTTTGGCTGTCTAGGTGGTTTTCAACTTAATGATGTCACAGCCATTGAGTAATTGCTGCGGTGCTACTGCTCCTGTGTGGCACAATGTGGGTAGTTGGCATCCACTTCCTTTCTCTAGGACTTGAGAAGAGACATGTTGTTGTCCCAGCCAAAGCGGTTTGCGTCAGAATGGATGTTTCAGGCCATCCGGATAGCTGTGAACTCTGGCACTTGCCAAAGTTATGTGGGATTTTTTTTTTTCTTAAATACATTGTGTTATGTAAGAGGAACCTTGGAGTTGGACATTATTTCCTTTTCTGAAATTTTCCCCTTAGTCAGATCATTCCCATGCTCTGTCCATTCTGAGTCCTCACACGTTTTTTTCCTTTAAATCTTTGAAAGTTTCTAAAATAAGTTACAAAATAATTTACAGTGCAGCATTTGCAATCAATGTAAGTTAACAAGCAGTTTTGAAAAATGCTTATTAACTTACTCGTTATTTCTTCATCTGACCTGCTTGTACTTCTGTGGCCAATAATCCACTTTTTGAGCAATAAAAAAAAAATTACAATAGGTCCCAACCTGAATCTACAGTTGTCATTGTAACACATTTTTCATCACATTTGGACCAATAAAATAAGGAAGGGAGCCTTTTTTATGCATCAACAATATGTAAGTTGATGGATAAACATAATCCCACAAAACCGATTTCTTTTGATTCATAATGAAACCAATTCACTGTATACAACTATAACACCATAAATAGCCGAGGTGAAGCTCTGTTGAAATGTTGTACTGAGCCAAAACATTCCAACTGCCAGACTTTTCCCCACCCTGAGGAGCTCCCGGTGTTAAGAATGAAGCTTTCACTCCTCGATTTCACCTCCTGTTAGCAGTCCATTTTCCCCTTGTCGCCCTCCTGTCTGTGTGCAGTAATGCTAAGCCCTTTTCCATAGATGACAGATCATCATTTCCCATTCTGAAAACCGGCCATTTTTAGAGCACTGAAGGCCCTTTATTCCGACTTAAACTTGGGTGGCAATAGGCTGGCATGTTGACATGCTACTTGGCATTTTGAAGCCAGGTTTATGGCCTTGGAGCCTGAGCTGGAACACACACACAGACAAACTCTCTCTCATCCCAACGAGACCCTCCCCTCCGCTCTCCAGCGGCAGTAATCGGTGGCAGGTCCTGGCTGAAGGGGGGGGGGGATCTTGCGTCAATACATCGTCACGCAGAGCGACTCCCCTGCCTGGAACACAAACAGAGGCCGGGGGCCGTCTGCTGCTGGAGGCCTCGCATAGCTTGTTAAAAAAAACAACCTCTGAGGCCTGTACAGTCTGACCAGAGAGAAGGCTCATGCTGGGTTTAGCAGTGTTTAGTATTGTTTACCAGTCTTACTTGGCATTTTACTTCCTGGAGTGATCCCAAGCTCTTCATCCTGTCTTATTCATGACCATGCTGGCTGATAGTGGTGCTTAAAAAGCCTGTAGAGAATCTGCCATTTTTCTTCTTCTTCTGCAGTTAGACCAAGAATCCACACTCTTTCCCCTTTCGCCGTCATGCACACAACAGAACTTAAAGAGCAGTAAGGGTGTGGACCAAAGCAAACGCATTACCTTAACCCGCAGGTTATTTAGATCAGCGGGGTCTGCTTGTGGGGAGAGGCAGAGCGGTTTTCTTTTTTTTTCTCCGACCCACTACAGTGCAGTGTTGAGGTACGGGGTGGGGGCTGCTGCGAGGATTTGGTTTTTAAAATAAACACAAGAGTAGCACCTCCTCACTTTTCAGAGTCTTATTCACACCGCTGAGCCACGGCAGATGGTTGTGAATTATTCATGTCAAGTTTTTTTATTTTTTTTGGGGGACGAGCACGGCCCATGTGTAGATTTTTATCCCAGAGATTATTCAGTATCGGAGAGGAGGGGAGGAGTGATTGAGAGGGCTGACGATAAGAATGGGTGCCTTATAAAAGATACAGCTAATGCCAGATAAGATTTTTTTTTTTTTTCCATCTCTCCATTATAATCGATGGAGCGCTGCGACGTCATTAGGTGGGATTAAAGTCTTTTTTTACTGTCTGTAACAGTGAAAATTATGTTGTTTTTTTATTTTGCAGCCATGTCTTGCTCTAGCATCTAGCTATTGGGTGCTTTGAAGATCTAAAAAAATGTAGAGATGTGATTTTAAGCTTTTCCTGTGACTCATTTTCCTATCAAAAAATGTTTTGTTCTCTTGTGTCACGGGTCAGGTTTTCCCTTTAGAGCTGTTTTAAACATATTAGTTGGACTCGAGCTCGAGTAACGTAAAAGCGCGTATTGAGTAACCACACTCAACCTCAAGCCTTAAACTTGGAGGTAATCAAAGTCAGCTGCGACTGAAATAGGAGCAGTTTTTTAATTCTCTCAATTGCCCTTCCTTCTCTTCTGTCACTCTTTTTTCCTATCTGTCCCCCCACCCTTCCCTCTCTGTCTCGCAGTTTTAATCAGTAACTGTAATAAGGACTCGCAGTGGGAGCTATCAAAAGCCTGCAGTGGTGGATTAGAAGAGAGTGGCTAGTGTCTGGGCCAGGCCACTGGAAAGCAAAGCGTAATCTTCAAAAAGGGAGATTAACCCCCGCTGGCCCTCGCCGACGATTCCCCATTTACAGGGGCCAATCGTCACAGGGAAAAAGGCTCGGTGTTAATTGATATGTTTTAGTCCGAACGTTAAGGAAGTTGTCTTAAAGATGATTGAAGTCAACCAAAGCAGGAGGCAAAGTTAAGTTGGGCTTATTCAGAGGAAGTTCTTTAAGAAGTTTCTTTTAGGCAGAGTGATGCTGCTCAGCTCTGTGTGCCTGCAGACGCTTTCACAGTCACCACTGCTGTCTAGTGATTGTCCAAAAGTGCCAGCGGAACACAATAGCGCTCCTCTCCTATCTGCGTTTGATGCATTTGAGTGCTGCAGAACTGTTATTGTTCTCATTTATCCTTGGCTTTGCGGAATTTTTTTTTTCCTCAATGGAAAGACGGATGGGACCGAGAGTTGAACCAGACTAAACAGAGGCCCTTTTTTAAGAGAACAATGGAAGCTGCTGTGGAGAAATAAGATTACTGCCTCATTATTGTCTTCTCTCGCCACAGTTTTCCAGAATATTCCATTCGAGTAATCTCATTGCCAGATGAAACAAGTGTGCAATTTAGCCTTCGGAAGAATTTATTAAGCGTTCAAAAGCTTTGCTTCAGCCAGAAAAGAAGCTCTGAATTGAATTATGGTTTTGTGCTCAAACTGCTGTGCACTGTTCTTTCAAAATAAGAAAGATCTTCCTTTTTGTTCCTTTACTATTGATTATTCAACATTTTTATGGCTGATTTGGTTGCTAAATTAGGCAATTTAACATTCAATTCTTGCATTTCTTGAAATATGGACTGATTACTTAGCTTTTGTGGCAAGTTTCTCTGTCTGGCTTATAGTAGGCATCTCAGTGAAGTGGGTTGCCTTGAAGCTGCTTTGAAGGAAAGACATTTAATTACAGCTCAGTGGATTTTTTACAGCAGAAGCAAAAGCATGATTGGAATTGAGGCCTGAGACACACACAGTACGTGCACGGCAAAGTATTTGTGTTTGATCTGACAGCATACACAGACACAGCTATCGACTGCTGACGGTACACAGCACTCAGAATAGCCCAGATGTCCAATCCGTAATAGATAAAGAGATTAAGAACATGCAAGACCTTGAAGATTAACTCGTAAGGATCCACATCTGCTGCTATAGTATGAGTCAAACCAAAGAGGTCAAATTGTCTCTCTCGTCGTCTGAGTCCTCTGAGCAGCAAACCGCTCCGGTACGGTCAAACGGAGAACCACTGCTGTGTTTCCCATCTGACTGGGAGGTGCAGTCCTGCTGTATGGGGTCATCAGGGGACAGCCAAGAGGAGGGAGGCGGGTCAGGTGGGTCTCTGAGGGTGTAATCCTCCTGCTCCTATGAACAAAACAAAATCAAAAGTTCCCAGCAGTTACACAATCCCTGTTAGGAAGGGCTCAGTGCACCGTGGGTCTCCCAGGGCTGAATGAACTTTTCCAGGCACTAATCCGAGGATAAGCCCCAAAAACAGAGGCCTGCAAACTCTGCCGTGTGCTGTGGTGTACTAAAAATGCACAAAATGTCCCATGCTGTTGTGTTCACTACTATTTGCATCATTCCCCCCCGAAGATCTGTACTGCCGGTGTTAATGTGGTGATATAAAGGTTTGGGTCGTGGCCTTCACGAAAGTTGTTTAAAAGCAGAAGAAAACTGTCTTTCAGCTTTAATATTCACAAAAACACAGTTGTACGTCTTCCAAACTTTCTCATAGGGTTTCTCAACTTTTTCATATAGTCCAATTGTGTTTATTTAAAATATTTAAACATATAAAGTCTGGGTGTCTGTGCCTGGTGCAACTTTATCACAATATTAGTGTCCTTTCAACATGTACATCTTCAATATCACAATCTAAATCATAGCCATAACAGTAACTACTCTTATGGAGCGCAGAGCAATGTTTTGGTGAGTTTTTGTAATTAAGGATTCAAAATTCAGTCATCGCTCATGTTGATTAACGGGGCTCAGCGGCCAGACATGCTGCTCCGCAAGCAACATCTCTCAATGCACAGTAGGAGGCATATTTTATTATTTTTTTAAAAGATCCTAGTTCTGATATTGGTTATGTCACGACCTGGCTCTGGGTCATGACAAATATGAGTCACACCGTGTTCAGAAGGACGAAAAAAGAATTTATTTGTAACAAAATACCAGAAACTTAGACAAAACAGAATCAAAAGGTATGGTATGTGAGTGTCAGTAGCATCAGTAATGTAGGGTGTGCGTGGAAGTGAGGAATGATGTGTGAGAATGTTGTTTAAGTGCAACATTAAGCCAAAAAAAGAACTACAGCAACGTAAACGGCCATATCACCAACATGGTACCTGTAGTGAGAGAAAAAAAGGAGACAATGAGTAGTCTGGCCTAGATTTAATATACCCCAATGACACCGGGCCCAGGTGTCAAAGCAAGCCTTGATTACCAGCCCATCCCCACAATCAAGCTGATCAATGCCAGACACTACTGCAGGAGCCGTCACAGTTAGGATCGCATAAATATTGGCCTAGAAAAAAACAAAATCATTGATCATCCCTTCAAACTTCATTATACGATCTGATCCAGACTACAGACTCTCCCAGCTCGGTTCTATACAGGTTGGGCTCTGCTGGGATTTCACAAACAAGCGTTTCTGTTAGATACTGTAATTAATTGATGTCACTGAAGGTTAAATGACTACCCAACTCATGGAGAAGCAGAAGGAGAGATAGATAGCGGGAGTAAACAGGGTGTGGAGAAAATAAGTTATGCAACATAACTCTGTTGTTTAGAAGTTAAGTCTGCAGAAAAACAGCTGCAGACTTGAGTCTTTGACGACAAGAGGTGAACTTGTGAGAGCAGTCTCATAGGAACCGATCGACAGTTACTCCTAACAGTAACTGTTGTCGCTTTACCCTCTTTTTCTGAAGTACTCCTCTGAAACCCTAAGAGTAAATAACCATAGTACCCGTATTGTACTTATACTGGTACCAATTGTTGTTTGACTACCATAAGTTAGAAAATCACAGACCATCATTAAGTGAAACTGTTGGCTGCTGTTTATTGGTTTGGTTTGTAGTTTATTCCCATGCCACATATGGAAAAAAAGTCATTTTCAGACAATGTTGCAACAGGATGTTTTTGACAGCAGATGCAATGGATAAAGAATCAAATACCGCCCTGTAAAAAGATTTATTCGGCGCTGCTGATTTGGATCCAGCGGGCCAGCTGGAGACATCCAGTCGATATAATGACTTAAATCATCCCCCAAAGGGCAATTGAATAGTTCCCTGGTGTGTGTTTTGAAAGAGAATATCTGATGGCTGTATTGTTCTGGCATTAATGCACAGGTTTATCTGTCTTCAGTTTTCCCGTACTCTGAGCCGTGTCCATCCCCGTTTCAGCTGCAGTGCTCAGTCTGGGTTAGGCGGCTCCCTTCTTGCTTTTCCTTTCACATTGTACAATCTGAACTCTTGAAATGTCTTAATGTGTGCTCTTCATGATGCCCCTAAAACCACTTGAACTTTGAGTCAACCTCAAATACTTTAAGCTCATAGTAGCATCCTAAACCCCAAAAGCTTCCATATAGGGGCGGCTGTGGCACATGAGGTAGAGCGCTTGTCCCGTAACCACAAGGTTGGTGGTTCAAACCCCTCTACCGGCAACATGCCGAGGTGTCCTTGAGCGAGACACCTAACCCCAAGTTGCTCCCCGGGCGCTTCATTGCAGCCCACTGCTCCTCCGGGATGGGTTAAATGCAGAGAAATAATTTCCCCATTGTGGGACTAATAAAGGATTGATTATTATTATTATTATTATTAGTTTAGCTGACATCAGGCCGGTCATCTGCAGCATTGAGTGACCATCGTCTTGTTAAAGACTCAGACCTCCTCTTGTCTGCTGTTGGCAGACAGAAGCCGGCGTTTGTGTGCTCAGCACCAGCAGGCTGCAGTAGGGTGCTATGGATGGACTCTGCCATGATAATGACTCTGCTATAGAACATGTCTCTATGCATGTTTCACTCAAAAAAAATCACAATTGAACACCTGACCTATCTATTTGTTGCGTTAAACAAGCGGTGCTGCAAACCAGGGGACCCCAGTCATCAACTCTCCATCTTGCTATCTGGGACACTGACTTTAATAAAAAAACAGCACTACACCACAAGGTCTCCAAATTCATTGTTGAAATTCAGTCTGTAGCAAAAGACTCGTCCTTATGCGCCCCAAGTGACGTACGACTAGTTTGCCTTGAGGTGGAGGATTTCAAAACCAGGAGATTTCTGGCTTTATAACTCTGATTCAGCTTGGGGAAATCAGGGTTTGTTAAAGTGAATGTATTATGTTCAGAGCCTTCGACTCAGAAATGTTTTTGAACTCCTACTGGTCCTCTGGAGCTGCTCCGCTGCCAACGGTAGACTCCTGCGGTTGCACTTGGCAGCTTGCATGTGTGAATGTGTGTGATTTGAAGGGGTTTTTTTTTTGGGGGGGGGGGAATGCATGCCTGCTTAATAAACATCACTTAAATAAATAGCAGTTAAGATCCCTTCTCACAGAGGTTCTACCTTTTTATGGCAATGAAAACAGCTGTGATCCTCAGAAGTTGTAAAACTATCAAGGAAAAATCAAATTTTGATACTGGCTGGACATCAATCCTCTCTTGTTACAGTTTTTTTGGTGTAATATAGACAAAAATCTACATGTTATAAATGACCTACAGTTCACTGAGCCACACTCCGCGGGACATGATCACAATGTTTTGGCTGAACATACTTGCTCTTTTGGATGTGGAGTTACAGATGACTGCAAAATGTCAAGTTTCTGTTTGAGGTATATTTAGCCTCATTGAGTGACCTAAAAGACAAAGTCAAATGAAGAAAAAACTCCTCCAGCATGTAAGGAAGATAGACATTACACTCATATCTTTTCTGAAGGCCCTGTTCAGAGGGAGGAGAAGACGGAGTGGGGGAAGCACAGGAGGCTAAAAAAGCTCCAGTGGAGTTCGAGCTCAGCGCTGTACATTTCACAGCAGGAGATAAAACCACTCTGCTCTCTTGGGCCACAGTGGTTCCTTGAAATTAGAACAAAATTAAAGCCATTCAGTTTTTTTTCTCATTTTTGGTTGGCCACTTTTAGATTTTTCTAAAACATAAATTGACATTTTATCAACTGTAGCTAATTAAGTTTAATTTCAGAAGTTGTTCCAGAGGACAGAATGAAACTGCTGGGTTTCTTTGTGTTCTCTGCAGGACACTATTTTCTTTTTGTCTCAAACAAGCTGAAAGAAAGAACTCATCAGGGTTTTGGTACTTTTTGTAGTTCAGAAAGACCAAACATCGTGGTGAATGTTTTGAAGGGTTTTAAAAACAAGCTGATTCTGTTACAATATTCTATAGCAATTGACAAGACAGCTGGTGGGTATTGATCAGTGCCTCTCTTTTATCTCCTTGCCAAACTTTTTAAACTTATCACATTTGAAGATTTAGTTTTGTCTACTTTTCTGCAACACCTCCAGCGTTTGGAGCCGTTAAGAAGTTCATGTTGCCTGTCTGTAAATCGAATGTTAGCTCAGGCATCTACAGTATACTACTATACTATACTTATATTATTATATTCAACATCGGCTGATGTGACCTGCTGATGAATCATTTCTCTTACAACAAATACTCCAATCATCAATAGATAACATGCCACTTTTGAACTTGTTTTGATATCATTGAGAGATATTCAGTATAGCACTACATGTTAAATAGTTTCAACTTTCTATTGATTAAGTTAGCTCTCTTGTGGTGGCTTTCCAACTGTGTTTAAAATCTATTTATTGTATACAAAAATGTGGTCCTCATTGACAGCCTTAGGGGCTCTCCACAGATGAATGCTTTATATCATATACTCACACCAATATGGAATAAATAATCCAGTCAAATATATCACACATTATTATCGGGTATAGCTGTTTACCTTAAGAAAATGTTACTGTACCTCCATCCCCAGCAGTCTGCATGAAGAACCTACGGTGTTGCACCCAGGAACCCCTCTGTAGAAATCCATGCAAAGTCAACGAGTTCAGCGGCGCTTCGCCATCAGTCAAATAACATGAAACCGAGGTTTGTCGTCCTCCCACATTTGTAATTTACCAGGCTTCTCTTTTCCCCCATTAGCATAACATAGCAAGCTCATTACTTCAGCTTTCAGGAGCAGTGGCCTATTAGATGAATGGGACAGCGAGGGTAGGCTGTAGATTTTGCTGTTGGCTAAATAAATGAGCTGGTGGGAACACGCTAGTTTAATAAACATATTGCTCCTCTGCGTGACCTCTGTCGTCGTTAGCTCGTCGCCAAAGTTAGTTGTCAGAAAGGTTCGTGTCCCGATGGCTTTGTTCTTTTTCTCTCAGCTTGTTAATTGTTGGTCTTGGTGCTGTAGTAGTGGAGCAGTGGAGAGGTTGTATAGACAGCGTGAAAGTGGGCAAAGTTTTGTGAGAAGGTATATTTTAGTATTACGTGAATGTGCATAAAAATGCTGTGTCCGCATTTCCATGGCTTTCCTCCTCATGCAGCTCTCTGAGATCTCAGCGGTGGTTATCGGACATCTAGAACCATCTCCTCTATGTCGCCCTGACTCTGATTTTGTCTTTGTGGCCACGTCTCTCAGGCTCATTGTCATTTGCACACGATTGCACTGGGAGATAACACCCTAATGAGCATCCGTGCAATGACAGGCCACAAGACAAGCGTTTCACTCGCATGGACATTCAACGGGAGATGCTGACACAACATGTAGCACACGCAAACGCCGGTCCGTCCATGGGAATCTTTGTTTGGCCTGAGGATGCTCTCTCAGAGAGGGCTTTGGGGCAATTATATAGTTTGTAGCGAGCACGCTGAGCACGGAAAGCAACACTCTCTTTTAATGGAGGATATCTAATCACATGAACCAAATGGCGTGTTTCTCACATCATGCAGTTAGTCCTTTTTTCTTGTGTTCAAATGATTTCACCACAAAACATTTCTTTATTTTTCTTTTTTTACACCGTTGGTACTGTTTTTGTTCAACAGTCAGTAACTGTCTTGTGAACATCTTAGGACGGATAAACAACACCTCCATCGTGTGAGTCAAAGTTGGCAAATGGTATAGATGTAGTAGTAGTAGTAGTAGTAGTAGTAGTAGTGAGGGAAACACTAATGATAAAATTACTATTAATGTGTACATGTAATTATGGCTTCTTTGGTTTGAATCTGACTAGAAATGTTCGTCACAAATCTCCTTTGATTTATTTTTTCTCTTTCTCCATTTCAACTCAATTGTTTTAAATAAATACAACAATCTTGAGGTTTTTTTGTCAGCTAGTAATATCAACCTCTATCAAGGTATATAATCAAATATTAGCAAAAATATTGCAACGTTTTCGAAGTTTAATCGTAACAGATCTTACCATTTTTTTTAAATCATGAATTTAGATGATGTGATTCATGTATCCTTTTGCGGCATTGTCATTGATATTTTTCAACTCATTGTTTAGCGCTGTCGGCTGAACACCAAAACTCCCTTTCAGAGCCATGTGTAGCAGTGTAAAGTGTCAAAGTTACAAGTAAACTGCATACATTTTTCTACATTTTCACAATAGCAACTTAAGACGCTATTCTTTTTCTTTTGAAATACCAAATGATCACTGTTTCCACAGAAGCCAGCACTAATAAATTAATCTATATGGAAGGTAATGCAGCATATGGAAAGGATTATAAGTGACTGGACAGAAGGCAATGATAGTTATGTTTTTTTTTTAATCTATTTATAGACACTATTAATAGACACAAGTTCTCCAACCCCCCCCCCAAATGTTTTCCTCTCTCACAAATGTATTCACGCAATCATTTAGAGAACAGAGGACTTTTTGTTGAAAAGCATGGATCTAATGGGGCCCCTATCCACCTTTGTCTACACCAGACACACAGCAGCCTCCTGCCAAAACACAAACAAAACACATCAGATGGCAAACTCTGTGCGCTCGTGATGATGGTTTTCTAGGTATTTAATCCCATTATACTTGCTGTATAACTGATTTTCAAGCTTCAGGAAATGTCATGCCTCAAATGAATAGCACTAGCACTCTAGGACGTTTTTGACCGCTGCATAGCAACAAGACTCCCAGGTCATAATTTATGACTATGATTATGGAGGATTTTACGTCCACAGAGGAACAAGGCAGCCTGTTACATGACCCAATGCAGCAAAGACCACGTAATAAGATTGACAGTGATTTAAAAGTAGTCGTTCGTCACACTGCCTGAATGACGTAATCACCCAGACCTTAGTGGCCTCTGTGATTTTACTTAATGTGCCATCGATGTGCAGTGTTATTTTGTTTTTGACGTTGGACTTTCACTCTGTGGAATTTTACCATCAGCTGGTAAACAGAGTTAAAGCATCACATCATTACTTTGTTAGTATTGCAGGTGATTAAGAAAAAGCTGATTACAAGCTGTTAAATGTCCCAGTTCAGTGACTGATGATGTTAGGAGTGCTGTGAATGTCATCAGATAAGTCGGCACCTCTTCATTTGAACACTTCAGACATTTGGCCAAAGGGTTTTCACGATAAGATAAACATCTCAGAAAATGTCAGGGTTTCCCAGAATCATGGTATGATGATGATGATGATGATGATTATTAATATCATTATTTACAAATCAGAACGGCTAATATAACTGAAGCATGCTTACATGTTTGCAGCACTAGCCTGTTAAATTAACTATTATATAAAAAATGATGTCAACTGTGAGCTTTAAAACCAATGTCCTTTTTGATTTTTAACAATTAACATATGCTGTATGATAACTGTCCATTTTAATACTCCAGTAAACTGGGATACCAGTATAGTGTAAGAACCTTATTGGCCATGTGACAGTCACAGGACCAGGATCCCACAGAGCCCATAACAGTGAAAAGCTCTCAGCATGGTCTGTGCAAAGTCGTAAGTGACACTGACTGTATTTCGACATTGCTTCCTTGTTAAAAACATTGGTTATGCGATATGCAGTATGTTTCTGAAGGAGATAGAAGAGGTAGGGATTGGCTGAGGGGTCATGGACAGAAGAGCAGTGAGCTGGTACGGCCGCTGGCCACAATGTTCCAAGAGGTACATGAAGCGTCTGTGTGCCCCGCTGCGGATATGTGCTTGTGGAGCTTTGCAGTTGCATGTGCGTGTTAACGAAACAGCCTCTAGTGCACGCATGAAAATGTCCTCAACATTTCAATAAATATGATTTAATCATTATTTGGCCATAGAGATACTTTTGAATGACTAAAACTGAATCGGATTAAAATATCTTGTCGAATATTGGATTTAAATCTTTGTGCAGACTTTCATGTTCCCCCGAGAAGGAATCCTACTGACTCTGGTGATGCCTGACGTTTCATCTACCGCCATCAGCAGGTTGACATTATTGACATTATTTGTTACAATGTACATTCTCTTTGCCAGCATCACGCTTTGTAATAAAATGATAACTGCTAAACATCAGCATGTTTACATTCTAATTTTGAACATGTTGACATGCAAACATTTAGTTATGTACCATCTAACAGATTTGCTAGTCCCACTGTAGCCTCTAAGGCCCCGTTAACTGCCTCATTTTCTCTGCACGAGTTAGTAAATGAAACGATTGGAAACACAAACTGGTTAAAAAAAAAATCATCAACACATTTGGTATTTGCAGAGAGAAATTATGTGTTAATTTGCATATAGAGCGGGAAAGTGAGACCTGAACATAAGTGGTCACTCAGGATTTCTGTTGAGACCCATTCTTATGCCAGTTGTGAACTGAGGTGCTTAGAGCTGTTCACTTGTGATCAAATCACCAAAGATGCATGTTCAGGGGCGTAAATGTAGACCGTGCTGGTGGTGCCGTTGCACAGGGGCCTTTGGGTAAGGGGGCCTGTCCCTAGAGAGAACTATCTCCAATATAGCTTTAGAAACTAATTCTACTGTAAAATCCAACACATTCCATGTAAACTTAAAAGCAAATGCCAGAGCCAGAGAGAAATAAAAATACACACATATTTGTTAGACGAAACCTCCAACAAAGTCAATGGAAACCATAACGACTAACAGCCAAGGCATTTCTATTAACAGGGGTGTGTTCATTCAAGTTAAAACATTGGTGGGGATGATTTTAATAACATCCAGAGTTAGATGGGGACAATTTATTAAAGAAGCTGGTAGCAGTCAGGGATGGGTTGGTCAACATGTCAATAAAGTCGCTCTGTTTTTTACCTTTTGTGGTTAGTCAATGACCAATATTCAGAATCAGTTTGACATGACATTTTGAGGTGATCTGCAGTATGCATCTGTGAAATAGGCTTGTTCAGAGCCAGTAGAGAGCCCCTGCATGTACTCTCTAGGGTTTGAACCAAGAACCTTCTAGCTCCTGGATGGCATGCAGGGCCAACCTGCTAATATTCTGGCCGGAAAGAAAAGAGAGCAGGCCTCTATCTGCACCGGCAAAAAGGTCAGGCTGGACATAGGCCCCCCCCTCCTTGTTATTGAAGGCCCTTTTGTCAACACCACCACAATAAACAAGCGAGCCATTCTCAGCTCTGCTCTAGTTATGCTGCATGAAAACAAGCGTGACTATTTTAATTGTAATTAGAGGGAGAGAATTGGTGTAGGGACTGAGCCAACCATAGCGAGAGAATGACTGTGTGTGTGTGTGTGTGTGTGTGTGTGTGTGTGTGTGTGTGTGTGTGTGTGTGTGTGTGTGTGTGTGTGTGTGTGTGTGTGTGTGTGTGTGTGTGTGTGTGTGTGTGTGTGTGTGTGTGTGTGTGCGGGTCAGTGTGTGGCCGCCGATGTGCTCCTTGTATAGCTGTCCGGGGCAAGCACAGTCACAGGCCCTTTTCATTTCTCCATTTCATGTGAATAACGAATCTGCCATGACTGACACTTCATGAAACGCCGCTTCAAAATCCAGCAGTCAAAGGCCGTAATTGTAGCGTGTTTAGTCATACTGTTAATACATCAGTTAGTGGGAGAGCGTTCCAGAAGGGTTCATTCTACCTTCATTCAGTCGCTGCTTCATTAGTATGACTCACATCCTGACATTTCATTGCCTGTGTGTCATCTCGCTGTCATCTCAGCCACTTATAAAGCTCGGCTGCTCAGCGAGGCTTTCAGCGGCGTTCGCACCAATGTTTCACGAGGCCAGTGTGTGAACACTTTAGGAAACACTGGGCACAACCAATTAGGTTATTCCTCTTACTGAGTTATTTCCCCCCCCCCAAAGTAATCCTGTTAAGTGGTCTGTTTTTGTAAAAATGGCAGAGATAGCAGTTGGTAAGATCAGACTGGATGCATTTGGAAAAACTATTCGTGCTGTACTATAATGGATCACAGGAAGTGCACAGCAAGCAACAATGATGTCTCTGCAGGTCAACCAGCACAGTTGATACTTTAAGCTTTGTTATGGATGGGTCAATGACAAGACTGAGAGTCTGCAGCCACGCTGGAAGCTCTGTGATGCCGTTCTAAATGTCAGTGTCAGCGTGCATACAATGGCAACATCAGAACATGAGGATGTTTATCACTTTAATGTTGCACATGTTCACAATTTTATCTTAGCCATGATAGCATGCTGACATATGCTAGTGAGCAGTTAACACAAAGTACAGTTGCTAATGGGAATGTCTTTGATTTTGCACAGGTATTTGGTTATAAATCTGAAGATAAAAATAAATGAAAAGTTAAGGAGTCACCAAAGTTATTACAGTTCATCCTCAGGGAGACATGAAAGTGTGTGCCAAATGTCGTTACAGTCCATTCAGTAGTTGTCAAAACGTTTCACACAAAAACCACAAATGTCAACGTCATGGTGGCGTTTGTGGAAATGTCAGGGGGATCAACAAAGTGCTTAGGATTCATCTTTTGGGCTCTGTGTGTATCTGTACCAAATGTAATAGCAATCCACCCAAGATATTTCAGTTTGGACCAATGTAGTTGATCGACCAGCTGACATTGCCATGAAAACGTAGGTGCAGAAATCCAACTGTGAAACAAGCGGTTTAGGAGCCACAGCACAATTGTATAACACTAACTGTGGATGTGTTCCGGTTTAATGTAGCCGCCTTCAGCCCCCCGAACATGCAGTTGCTTGCGTAAAACAGTTCTGGGGTAAAATCACATCTTTGGAAATTGTGAGGAATTACAAATAATTATAAATACTGCAGGGCTTGAGGCAATACAATATAAACCACACATGATAGGCATATACTTATATGTAACTCAAGGAACGATGTTCCACTGCCATTCAGTAAACTAATCAAAAAACTTAATAGGTGTAAAACAGTACTATGATATTGATATTGATATATTGATTATGTTTTAAGACAGAAAATGGTAATATTGAATTATCTCACATCCCAAAGTACATCGATATAGCCTATATTGTTACCATTCAGTATTTAAAATACACCATGTTATAATTTTCAGGTAACACTTCCGGAACCGAAGGGTGGAAGGTATAAAAGGTATAAAAGGTATATAAAGTACACCAGTATGAATTTTCCCTGCGGTATGAAACTTACGAAATTTGACTTGAATAAATACTTTTGTTTATAAGCAGATGTTTTCACAGCAATTTAAAATAGACATTAGAGAGTGAAATTTGACCCGTTTCACTTCCTAACACTAGCTCTAAGCAGCTTCTATACATTAAGACTATATATGCCACATTTTTTTTTTACATTTTTAATATAAATAACAATACAATGATTAATTTACTATCTATATCATTGCACGTTTTCTGCAAATTATCACTAAATATAACAATACTAAAGATAACATTTAGAGGGCTTACATTTACGTTGTGATGGTTGAAAATTCGACCTTTTAGGAAAAACGAATATATACCATGATAAACCATTACTGTCCATGCATGCAACTATACAGTGATATAGATTAGAGGCCACACCGCCCAGCGCCACCCCACCACACGAATCAAAATATGCCGTTAAGACCTCGAAAGCTAACAGCTTGTGCTTGCGAGGGATGATAAACTCTCCCCTTACTACAGACAAAGTCAGATCTCACACTCAACCCCCACACCCCCCAACACCCCTCCCCCCACATCCCTACATTTGCTTGAGTCAAACGATTTATGTCTAATTACCGGTTCTAAGCTCTGCACTTCCTCTGACAGGCTCCATATTAGAAACCAAATCTTATAATTAACCCATCCTCTCACATGAAAGTAATGGCAGTGCTCTGCCTTGTCGAAGGCCCATGTTGACAGTTCTGTCATCTCAGCCCAGCCCTCCCCACCCCTGCCTCTCCAAATACCCAGCGGTTTAAGGAAAGATGAGCTGGCTAATGGACTGCTTACTAGTGGAGAGGAGTGGAGAGATTGACCTTGAGCGGTTCCTGGTTAAGTCGACTGAACAGAGAAAGCACCCTCCAAATTGGACAGCAAGGGATGGAGTGTCAACAGAATGTTCCTTCTTATGGAACAATGGAGTCCTTAAGCTATGAAACATTTAAGTCTGTTTTATAAAGTCCAATACATCACATATTCAGAGGTTAAAATGTTGTCACATAAATGCTTAAAAGAATATAGTATTATATTATTTAATTAGGTCAATCTGAAGAGATTCATTTTATAACTGAGGAGCACCAAAATGACTTTTCAATTTCAATCAATTTCTAGTGTTTGTGTAAGAACTAAATTTAAACAAAATCGTCAAATATCACAGTTTTGCCAAAATAGTTCAAATGTTTATCTTGTTACCATGGATACAGGCATATGAGAAAATAGGCTTGAAAATCCCTTACTCATCACTCAACTGCCTGCACATACAGACAGCACAGCGTTGCTCTTTTCATGCTAGTCGATATGTGACAAATATTAGCTTTTCGTTTTTTTGGGCTTTGACAGTTTTTGCTCCATTCAGGTTTGTTCCAGTCTAAAAGGTGACGGGCAGCACAGTCCGTTAGATGGTAACATTGTTTTATGAGGTGATTTCTCAAAGTTTTAAGCACCGCTTTGTGTGAAACTTGGCTCTCCCTCAAATCGCTGCCACTGCTGACTGATCTGGGGGAGTTTTGGGAGTGGATTAGTGTTGCTGAAGGAGCTTGTTGACATCAGATGGCATGGGAACTATGAATCCACACACAGGGCTCAACGAAGGAGCTCAAGCAAACTTGCAGCGGGCACGCAGAGAGGGGGAAAAACAAATAAACTAAGCCCAAAGCAAGTATCCCCACAGTTGGCATGTTCCCATAGACATTTGGGAGAGTGAGAGAGAGAGAGAGAGGGGATGGATACAGGAACATTCTGCTTATCAGAGAGAAGGACTTATTGGTGTTTTCTCTCAGTCCTTATTATGGTCAAAAATATTCAACATCAATGGATTTGTTACGAGATATAAGCCATATTATGGATCAGAGTTTGAATATGATTGCAAATATTTGCACCAGATGTGGTCTGTATGATTCTGCATGATAGCAGCACTCTGTTCAAGTAGAGCATGTACAAATTATCCCCTGCTTCTCCTCGTTTCAGGTACAAAACGTTATTTGTGTATCCAGGCATGTAATTCTAGTTTAAAGTCCTATGGGATGCTGTTGCAAACAGGACACTTGCTAAAGGAAACCTGCAGTGAAAATCACAGAGCCCACTGTGATGGATAATAATAATAATAATAATAATAATAATAATAATAATAATAATAATAATAATAACAATCACAATGACAGCACAATCCACTCAGCATCAGATTGTTAGTTAATCCCACTGTAAACTCTTGCTAAAACCTGAGTGATTCAGTATTATTACTGATAATCCTTCTGCTCTGGTTCATGTGACGTGCTGGTGAACGCAGGCCTAAACCACACAGACAAGCACACACACACACACACACACACACACACACACACACACACACACACACACACACACACACACACACACACACACACACACAAAAACACACACGCACAGACACCAAACTGCCTTTCAGCTCTCAGTTTCAGCAGCCACACGGATCACAGCACAAAGCAGATGGTTGCTGCGTATAATGTCACTAAGAGAGTTTTATCTCATTGATGCAGTGCCGACTGAATGCTGTCAAAGGACTGTCATCGGCTTAATGTATGGCCCAGGGTTTGCTTGTTCTCTTAAGGACATCAGGTCATCATTACACCTGGGACTCACTACCCCAAGGTTCGGTGGTTCGGTGCGGGGGTCGGCAGTGATGGGGGGGCGTTGTACTGGATCACTGCAGTGAAGAGGGAGCTGTTGGAATGCAAAGCTCTCGATTTACCAGTCCATCTATGCTCCAACCCTCACCTATGGGCATTAGCTCTGGGTAGTGATGGAATGGAGGAGAACGGGGATACAAGCCAAATGACTTTTCGGATCAGAAGGTAGAGCGGGTTGTCCTTAAATCAGAAGATCTGCGGTTCGATCCCTTGTGCGAGGCACTTAACCCCACCCAATGCCAATCGTTGTGTGATTGGGTTTGAATGATTAGTTAGTTCTGATTGGCCGGATTATTACGGTGAAGATGGAGCTACAGGAAGGTGAAGCTCTAGATTTACCAGTCCATGGTCACCTTGTCATGCCATTAGTGTATACATGGGGTGAATGAGTGTAAAAGTGTTTTGAGTGGTTGGAGGAAAATTCAAGTACAAGTCCATGTACCATTCACCTATTACCTAGCCTTAGAGAGAGGGTTAGGAGATGAGAAGCTCAGGAATCTGGAAGGAAGTCAGAGTAGAGCCGCTTGCTCCTTCACGTCGAAAGGGGCCAGCTGATGTGGTTTTGGGCAACTGGTCACGATGCCTCCTGGGCGCCACCCTATAGAGGTTTTACAGACACATCCAACTGGTAGGAGGCCCCGTCTGTGATAGTTTGCTAAGCCTGCTGTCCCCACGACCCGGCTCCAGATAAATGGAAGGTTATGTGGATGGGTGGATAAGATGATGACCACGGTCTAAACTGAACACCTGCCATCAGCATGTTAGCATTGTAGTTGTGAGCATGTTAGCATCCTGACATTAGCATTTAGCTCAAAGCACAGCCTCACATTGCCACTGGATGTGAGAAAAGATGGACTTGTAATTTGAACCCTAACCCTACCCTGAGGCATTTTAATCAAATCAAATCAAATTTTATTTATATAGCGCCTTTCGTGCAAAATTGCAATACAAGGTGCTTAACAATACAATGAAAATACAACAATACTGTGAAAATAAACGGTAGAGAGAAATAATAATATAGAAACATGGTAAAATAGAAAGAGCAGCAACAGAGTAACATTCTTAACCAATAAATGTATAAAACCAATAGTAGCACAGTAATACTGATAACAATGGATTAAGAAAATGCTAAACTAAAAAGGTATGTCTTAAGATTTCTCTTAAAAATGTTTATGGATTGTGATGCCCTCAGCTCCTCTGGCAGGCTGTTCCAGAGGCGAGGACCATAGACACTAAATGCTGCCTCACCGTAGTTCTTAGTCCTCACCCAGGGAACAACTAAAAGGCCAGTGCCAGAGGACCTGTTATAGTCGCGATACACTTTGACCTTTTGGTATTTTATTAAAAATAAAAAAAGGAACGAGTAAGGAACGTTTCTGTAAATGTAAAGAAGTGAAAAGTAATTTTCGCTTTAAATGTAGTGAAGTAAAAAAGTATAAAGCAAATAAAATGTACTTGAGTAAAGTACAGATACATGGAAAACTGAATTACATGTAAATGTCCACCACTGGTCCTCACCCAGGGAACAACTAAAAAAGGCCAGTGCCAGAGGAGGATCTAGAGGAGTATACGTTAAAAGCATGTCTGACAAGTATTCAGGCGCTAGTCCGTTCAGTGATTTGAACACCAATAAAAGGATCTTAAAATCTATTCTAAAACTGACAGGCAACCAATGGAGGGACTTTAAGACAGGTGAGATGTGTGCTCTCCTTCTGGTCTTGGTAAGCACACGTGCCGCTGCATTCTGAATTATCTGTAGCTTGTTTATAGCTTTCTTAGGTAGACCAGAAAGGAGAGCATTGCAGTAATCAAGCCTGCTAGTGATAAAAGCAATCATAAGTCTCTCAGTATCTGCCTGGGAGAGAAACGGTTGCACTTTAGCAATATTTCGCAGGTGATAAAATGCTGTTCTAATGAGATTATTAATGTGTGATTCAAAGTTCAAATCAGGGTCTAAAAGCACACCTAGATTTTTTGCTAGGGGCTTGGCATTTTGTGCCAGGGATTTTAAGTTAGTGCACAGTATCTCTCTCTGGGCCTTTGCACCAATAATTAAAACCTCAGTCTTATCTTTATTCAACTGCAAGAAATTATGTGACATCCAGGAGTTGATATGATCAATGCATTTAACCAGTTTATCAATAGGGCTGGTGTCATTGGGTGATAAAGAGATGTATAGTTGTGTATCATCAGCATAGCTATGAAAATGAATCCTGTGTTTTCTGATGATATTTCCCAATGGCAGCATATAGAGACTATACAATACAGGTCCCAGAATAGAGCCTTGAGGGACCCCACATGTTATGTTAGTGTTAGTAATACATTTATTGCAAGGAGATCTTGACTGCATACTTTGTAAAGTTTTCCTCAACATGTGGATGAGTTTCAGTTTTTTTCAGTCATGAAACACTATTAAGAGGATGGATTTGTTTCCCTTCTGCATCCCTATAGAAATTGTGTCTCCAGGACCTGACAGAATCCCTTTCTGATTCCTCTGAGCTTTCATCAAAAGCAGTGAGCACCTTACATGAACTTAGTCAGATGATTGCTGTACCACGCGGCTCTAACTGACCCAGTTACTGTTGTAAGGAGCTAAACTCTGACCTGTATATTCTTTGTTAATGGAATTAACACATATTCACAGAGGTCCATGCACCAATGATTTTGATAGAGATATGATTTTCTTTTGGTTTTCTTAATTTAACTTTGATAATGCATTTAACATCAACTGTAGTTAGTTGTCAAAAACCTGAAAGTTCGGTACTGAGAAAGCAAGATTTCACCTGAAGTGTCCAGACACTGACTATCACAGAACTGCAAAACCGTCACTGCAGATCATTTTGTTCGCTGATCGCTAACACTGCACTCCATTCCACAATGTGTCTGTTGAAATGTGTAAAGCCCCCTGATTTTAAAGCACTTTGCTCTAAATATCTCAAACTTTTTAAACTTCTCAGCACCACCGGTGTGGCACCAGCCAACGTACACATAAATGGAATCACAGCAGAGCCAAATACTTGCGCTGAGGTTACCATGCTCATCCTTTGCTCGCTCTTTAAACAAGCAAAGAAGCCCCACCCTTCCCCCTCCTAAACCTCTCCTAGCACCCAGGAGCTTTGCCAAAAGCAGCCTAACGCTAAACATTCACAGCGCCGGGGAAGAGAAAGCAAACTCTGGGAAGGTACAGGATTGACGTCAGAGAGAGCCACATGTAAGACATTCCTTCCTAATTACGGGGGAATGCGCTGGCTGTATTGTATAAAAAAAGGCTCTGGTTCATATTCATCTTTTAAAAGGTGTGTGTTTGTTTTATAGAATGTGCTACCTCTCAGTACTAATTATCTCTGTTCTTCCACTTTAGCTAGCTCTATTATTTCACATCCTCCTTATCCTTATTTGTCGTCGTCCCCCTCTGCAGTTCCAATTTCCCAACCCTTTTAAACCCATCTTATTTCTCCTCCTCCTCTGCTTCCTCCCTTCCTCTTCCACCCAAAATTAAGAAACTGCTTTATGGTAAATCATTTAAAATCGCTAAACTGACACCTATGCCCAGTTCTGCAGGATTTATTTCTGGTGTTCAGTAAGGCTGAAGTGTTAAGATTATTTCTGCTGACCAGCTGCTGTGCTGTTATTCCTCCTTCCAGGAATGTCCGAGCAGTTCCTCGCTGGTACACATAGCCGTGTTTTCACAACACTTTTAAACTGGACTCAACTAATTAGGCTTACTCTTTATGGTTGTGGCTCACCTTTCCCTTAAACAATATTTGTGGAACATGTCTTTTTTTTAAAACTGTAATGCTTTATAGTTCTAATAAAATTACACTGTCTAGGCATTTACTTTATTTGGTGTGAATTATTTTCAGTTGATACAAGATCTTTAGGAATCATAGAATCTGGGGTTTAACTAACAGAGAAGACAGAGAAAGTTTGTCTTTAACAATTATATTAGATCTGAGGAGAAGCGAGGCAGATGTTTTGATAAATGAATGGTTGTCGTATATTATTCTGCTGGTTCATGATGGATTAAGGTTTATCAAAAAACTATGTAAAATTCTTATCTACTTCTTTCTCAGGAAGAAAATCCAGAATCTACGAATATGTAAATATTGGTCATTTCGGATGTTTAACTTCTGGACACAAAAGGTCTCTTACAGTAATTCTCTGAAAAGTCTATACTTAATGTTTGTACAGTGAAGGTTTCAAGTTATTACCTCAGTAAACATTGTAAACATGAGATTTAGTTCTCAATCTCTTTTTTCAATTCTTCTTCAATACAGCATGATGTTGATTTAGTAAGATATGGTCCCATTTAGAGTAAAATTGACAATGAAGCAGGGTTTACTTTAGGGCGTGTCTACCGTGTGATTGACAGGTTGCTATCATGGTGTTGTTCAGTCTGGAAGTTGTTTGCGTTTTCATCTTTGGACTTAAACCCTTTAACAGTGTGTTTTAATTCATGAAAGTTTATTGTAACATTTTGGGTTCCACAAACCGATGGTTTGAAGTCAAACACTGCGTACACTTCTTATATAAAGTCTATGGGTGAACACATTGAGACATTCACATGTCAGGAGATGAATATGAAAACAATTCTTTAGTGTCAAAACCAGTCTGCACATGTATCATTCTGCACAGTGAAACTCAAACATCACTGTGAAGAACACAGTTGTGAGTGGATGGGTACTTTAAGTTGGCTACTGACAACATATAAACCAATCCTCATACCAATTGTGTTTTCAGCGAGATGTGTCATTAGGATGCTGTGATACAGGTGCTGTCTCTTAGTATCCACTGTTGTCAATTTTGAAATTCGCTGTGTTGTTCTGATATTGATCACTGCCAATATGACAGATTGAGGAATGTGAGATTGTTACTTTGACAAAAAAAACTACTTTTTATATTAGAAACTGAATGAAATTAATATGGAATTTTGTTTAGAAATACACATTTCAGAAGTGGATGGTACTGTGTGTATGAAAATCTTTATCTTAACCACATTATACATTAAATCCATCACAGGATTGAGCTATTTTTAGGGTAGCTCAATCCGTCAAGCAAATCTAAAATTGGAACAGGGTGTCTCTAAAACCATTTTTAATATCTTCTTTAGAGATATGGTTCTTTTATTGGAAGAGAAAAAGGATTGCCTGACATTAGTGGAAAGAGAGTTGATTTACGAGTGTGATGGTGAGGTGTGAGGGGGTTTCACACACACACACACACACACACACACACACACACACACACACACACACACACACACACACACACACACACACACACACACACACACACACACACACACACACACACACACACACACACACACACACACACACACACACACACACACACACACACACACACACACACAGGGAGTTTTTGTGCTGAAAATGGAGACAGGAGGGCACCTGGGGATTTGCGGAGGCTCCCATATCAACTGGAGGAATGCCTTTGAAGCCTTTTCTTCCTCCCTCTGGATGCATTTTATTAGTGGGGGACAGCTACTGATCGGACACATCCTGGCGGATGGGAAGAGAGATGTTGGAAGCAAAACAGAGTTGGCAGACAAGGCGATGGAGGCCATCAGCTGGTGAACTAAAAATGTTGTGTTTCGCTCCATCATGAAGGCACTCTGAAGGCTGATGATCATTGGCGATTCAAATTTTTTGCCGAACCACAGTATGATTGAGTCTGAGTCGCTCTCATAAACATCACAGAGGCAATCATTTCCATCCGGGGGTCTGACAGACCCAATCAATTACAATACCTGTCTAACACCGATCTATAGCATGACCAAAATACTCAGAGATGCTGCAAAATAACCATAGCAACGTTTTAGCCAAAGAATATATCAGGACTGTGTGTCTGTTCAACATATCCTCATATAACTGTAGGTATGATACCTTTAAAAAAGATATTCCCAATATTTCCTGAATTTCCTACAAATGTCTATCACCATATTCCAATTGTTACACGCATACAGTCTTTTTTAATAAACCTCGATCTTCAAATGAAACAACTTAGTAACGTTAAGCTAAGATCATGGTTTGGCTTTAAATAACTTTTTTTGTAACACATGGTTAAGTTGAGGCAAGAAATCTCCTTGGTTAGGTTTAAAATAAAATATTTTTGGGAAATTAGGTGCCAAATAAGTAAATGTTGACTTCTGGTTACACATGGGACACGAACTGCAGTCTCCTGGGTGAAAGTCCTTTCTTTTTGGACCCACTCCCAGGCTCCTCCCTACATGGGTTTTATTACTCATTATGCTTTCTGGTTCACAATTATGTGGATTACATACAAATATATTTTTGTGGGATATATATGAATGATTGTGCATAACTTTTCATAGGTATGGCTACGAACAGTGTATGAGAAGAGCCTGGTCTGTTAGCTTAGCTTGTTGCCCTTCTGCCCCTAGTGGCCAAAAATGTATCTTTGCAGCTTTAAATAACTTAAAGGAAATCATGTAATGCTTTTGTAGAAATGCTCTATTACAGCATAACTAGAAAGAAGCATAGACATGCTCTAGCGTTTACCTTGTCTGTTCACCCACACATGTTCACTCACAAAGAGAGACACAAACTAATCACAGGCCTCAAACACAAACACGCACGCTGTGATCCTCGAAGCTGGTGACTACAACACACACTTAACAGGATTCAGCATGACTGGGCACGTTGGTAAATCACACCCATATTCCAGGCAGCGACACACACGGTGAACACAAGCGCTTGTGAAAACAGACTGTAAGACACAAAAGGTGTAATTAACTCCAGCGGTTTGCAGCCTGGTGATGGAACTAGCCTGAAATGTTTGTTGCTGAAATTCAGTGACCATGACACCAGTGGTTGGGGTATTCTGGGTAAAATCTAATAGAAACAGATACTTTGCAGATGTGCTTGGATCCCAAAGAAGTAGCGCCCTCTTTACTGTGAAGCCCACACACACACATACACACACAGGGACTGTATTATGCCTGAGGGATGTTAATGTGTTGTGGACTTGCATGCGTATACATTACAATATTTGTGACCTATTGCGTAACCAGAAAGTGGAGTCTTCCATGTGATGTCCACATGTGTAATGCTCTTACTAACAGAAAGGCCCTTCTCTCTTTTCAGTGACCCCTCCACTCCGCTACAGATGTCTATGTTGCTTTTAATACACTTACACACACACACACACACACACACACACACACACACACACACACACACACACACACATACACACACACATTGACACACACAGCACTCGTCTTTGGTATCACGGGGATCTCCTGTCTCCCTACGGACTTAGCTCTTTGTGCCGGCCTGCTGCCAGACCACATGGCCTCTCTTTATGAACAGTTACTGTGTGTGTGAAGTTCAGAGAGTGATGGATTCATGGGTTGGGACACATGACAAAAAATTCTATTCCCTGAAAACTGTTTTTTTTCATGTGTATGTACATCACAAAATGTTATTCTCGTTGGCTTTCTTCACATATGTTAATCAATAATTTCAGTACTGTAAGCAGATTGGTTAGATGTCACGTAGCTATTCTCAGTTGAATTTTAATTATGAATGAATGAATTGTAATTTAAGAATACATTTTAGTACACACATATGATAAACAAGATACACAAATATATACCACAAACATCTAATTTTGACTTTCTCCTCGTCATACCTACTGAGTCATACACACATGTACTTGAGAACACACACATATGTACAAACAGACCGGGCACACAAAACCCAAATCGGTCTGGCAGTAAAAATAAAGGCAAAAGTTGTGGTTTGTCTCATAGGTTGAAAATGCCCAGAGGAAGTGCTGAGTAGTTGGTAAACATGGCCGCAACACCAACAAGTGGTTTTCAGCAGGGCGGTGGTAAGAAGTTGGACGTGGGTTCAATCCTAAATACACAGTCAGACAAATTAAACTCTAACCAACAGAACAAGTTAGAAAAGCATCACATTTGCTGCTCTTTATTTCATTTAACTTACAAACAAGGAATTCTATCTCATTATGTGCAGTATAAAGTGACCTGTTTGACTAGACATACAGAAACAAAATTAGACTACTGTCAACATAATTATTTTACCATTGAACAAACTAGCCTTTTTTTTTGCTATAATTGTAATTTTTGTTTAGGAATGGATTATATGATTTGTAGTGTAGCCCGACCAATGCTTGATTTTTGACAGTAATATTGATATTCAAGAGTTAAAGAAGGATTTATCGGCAAGTAGTATAATTTTATTATTATTATTATTTTATTTTGTTACATAAACTCATAACAAACAATAATCTTAAAAAAGATCCCTTGGATTACATTTTTTACCAAATCGGGACCAAGATAAATACAAAGCAGGACATTTAACAGTTGAAGATCTTGTCGGTGCAAAAAAACAACTGGCAGTGTACTCGGCTGATTGCTGGTAGCCAAAGTCTTCATCCAAAGGCCCAGCTCTACTGCAGACTCTTTGTATAGATATCTTTCGTTTGTATTTGCTATTAAAAGGCAGCAGGACATATTTTACAGTGTTGTGGATGTTCAAGGTCGCACAGAATTACCTCCTCTACTAGAATCAGGTTAGTCATGTCTTGTCCAGCTCAGAGTCTTTAGTTTTGAGATGATACTTTTGAACCACCATCATCGTGGTATATAAATAAACAAATTATAAAAAAGACTAGCTTAGATGAAGCTTAAGTCTCCATTAGAAATCTGCCAGGTTAACAGAAAGCATCCAATTTTTGATAACCAAGTAGGGAACTTGCAAAAAAAAAAAAAAAAAAAGTAGTTAATTTAGCCTTCAATTACATGATGGACATCTCATTTTGGAATGAATCCCCTCATATGCTGGCTTCTCAGTAGGTTGTCTTGTGGTGAAGAGCGACGGTGACAGGTTGGCGCGGCTGGCTCGCTCTCAGGCTGGCTCAGAGTTTGGTTGTAGCAGAAGGGCAATTTTGGTGGAGCCTCGGCAGACAGGATGGCATAGTTGGCAGAGTGGAGGGTGGCAGAGCTCTGAGGCTCATATCGAGGGCTCAGAATACACCAGACTGAGTTGCAGTGGACCAGACAGGTGGATGAGGCTGGTGGACTCTTGTTGTGATTGGAAATTAGACAGGCGGTAAAGGTGGCCCCCGAAAAAAACGTGACGTGGCACCTTCCCGGTGTCCAGGAGCAGGAGGACAGTTGTGTGCCTGTGTATACGTTCAACCACACCATGTACACAAATGCAATTTTATGACTGTTCATGCTGCATGTTTTTTTTCTGTCTTGCATCACGGAGGGATTCTCCTCACCATTGTGCACCGGGTGTGTGTCCACTGAAGCAGGCACTCCTGCTTCCTGCGAGCCTCCGAGCCAACTTGTCCTCATGCCAGTCGTCGGTAACTTGGCACTCCGTCTCTTCCTTTTCCATGTGGCGATCACGTATGTCCGTCCACACGGAAGTCTGTCGACACATCTAGGCCTTTTAAAAATGGGGGGGGGAGAGCAAATCACCTCCCTGCCTGGGCTTGGAGGCATGCGTGTACTGTTACACGGCGTATATGTATTTTTTTACTCGCCATATTCCTACATGTCACTGGGGAGATAGAGTATGCATAACTGTTGCTGAGGGGCATGCATATGGCAGGGGTCACATAGGTCAACACATTAACGTATCCATCAGTGTCCACATGACTCTCAGAGTAACAGTGTCCAGCATTGTGCTGTGCAATACACTCCTCCGCACAGCAATAACACCCTGCAGGTCATTGCTTTATTACATAATAACGTATTGCTGCAAGCATGATGCACAACAAATATGTTCTAAATGGTGTAAAAAAAACCTTTCACTGCGATAAAGCTCTTGTTATGGTTTGATTTCCCGCTACAAGCGCATGCCATTTCATGCTTTTTCCATGTAAACAGTCTATAACAGTACCAGCAGAGCTAAAGGTCGCACCAGTAGAATGAGCAGTCTCATCTCACTTGAACTTTATCCGTTGTTGCTGCTGTAACTGCAGACAATGGCTGTGCTTCAGAGAGGACAACTATTCAATCAAACCCTGAGACAACAGTGACGTGATTCGGACAAGATGGATTAGTACCTTTTTTTAGAACGGTCAAGAGTGCTCTGCAGGCAATTGTGAGGCTACATATACACAGTGTCTGCTCTGGAGAGGACAGCGCATGGGAAACCAGACCAGTGGTTACATACTGTCAACAAAATAGCTGTCCAGATGCATTCCATTGATTAACCAATGAGCCAACATGGATTTGTATCCAGGGTAGAGGCGTGGCTCTAGGAATGGCAGTGTTGGTCGGTCAGTCGATCACTTTGGTCCAGGCGGAAACATCTTAACAACTACTAAATGGATCGCCATTTCATTTTCTATGCATTCACGCTCCCCAGGCGACACCAGGAGGTCCAAATTTCAATTTGTCCAGTACTTTGGTTTAGACCAAATACCCTCAAAACTACTTTTGCACAATATTCTTTGAAGTGTAGGGGGATCTTCTCGACAATAAGATAACAGGACATTTTTAGCGACCAGATGGAGCTACAGTATTACTAGTAATTGAGCGAATTGTAAGAATAACATTTATTTATTTAAGTCTATAAAATGGCGTAAAAAATGTAATGGTGAAAAATATTCTTCTCAGTTTCTTAGACTACCAGATTACTTCTTCAAAGTTCTTTTTTAGGTTGATGAGGAGCCCAAAACCCAAAGATATTACATTTACACTAACCTCACATCCTCTCATTTGGGATTTTTCATTTTGGGATTTATGCTTGATTTAATAAGTGAAAACATCAACCATTTACTGTACTCTAGGCTCTTTTACCAAAATTCAAATTAGCCAAAAAAACTAAGCTAAGAAAAAATTAGCTTGGGGTGGGGGCAACATATCAGGAAGACAACGATGGCTGAAATTGATGGAGAGAAACTGATAGAACTCGTTGCTGTAAAAATAGTGACATCCTCAAGTGTCGCCATGTCATGTTTACACTGCTCATATATTATCTTCTCAACTAGGCTACCCAAGGTTGTTCACCAGTGACTATTCTGTATTCATTTGATGCCTTTCAAGCATATTTATAAGCAAAATTGTGGCTATACAGGCTCTTAAGATATAGTGCAGAGAATTATCTCTCTCTCTCTCTCTCTCTCTCTCTCTCTCTCTCTCTCTCTCTCTCTCTCTCTCTCTCTCTTTGTCTCTCTGTCTCTCTCTGCATATTTGTTTGTTGTGGTTTCCATGGAGATTTTCCCTCGTCACCGCGTGTTAAGGCAGAGAGCTCTTGACCTCTCTTCCTCCCCAGGTTTCAGAGGTCATGGTCCCCTCAGTCATGGGTGGACAACCTCTAATGCTGTCTGGTTTCCCTGAGATATGTTTCCTGTACACATAGAGATATTTATACAGATCAATCTCACATGCATACACACGTACAACTCTCTTTCTTTGTCTATTATTCCCTGTATTTATCATGACGCAAGCCCCTTGCGAAGGCTTTGGGCGAATGGAATAATACGGGTGGTAGCCATTATCAAGTACAACAGAGGGAAGATGCAAAACCCTCACTTACACTTTCAACTCTCCCTCTTCTTGGCCTGTCTCTCGCCTATCGAGCTCTGGTGTCGTCTTTCTGCCATCTGCCACTGCCACCCTACAGACATACGCACACACACACACACACACACACACACACACACACACACACATGCACACACAAAGTGAGGATTCATGTAATGCTCCGTCATCACAAAACCTCTTCTCTTTTCTTCCTTTCTTTTAGAGATAGTCAGAGTTAGGTCTCCTTTCACCATCCATCAGATATGGATGCGTTTCCTGAGTTAGCATGTTAGTTAGTTACTATTTTAAATAAAACTGAGTAAGCAGGCCTAGCCCCGAATGTGAAACTCAAGAATGTGCATTTGGTGTGTGCGTTTGTGTGTAAGATATGAATATTTAATTCAGCCCCCCCCCCCAACCCTCCATCATGTATTAATCATGGAGCAGTCTGCTTGGGCTGAAAATAGCGCCTAGCAACCCAGAAAAACAAAATTCACAGTGTTGTGGGTATGTCATGTGCTGGTGCTCGTTCATGTGTGACACAGCACATGGTCTGCTCTCACATTTTCCTTTCTGCCACGCTAACCCCCCCCCCCCATGTCTGACTCCACTGGCGATGGAGGTTTCTCATGTTTGCACTAGAAACACTCGCAGTTGGGCTTACTTTTCATTTTGAAAGTGTTGCCTTTCTTTAAAAAAGTTGTTTGTCTGTTTTAGACTTAGGCAATATTTGCTTGTCGAGCGCTCGCTCTTAACTGAACTCTGAATGTGTCTGCGCCGACACCCACTGAGTACAGGCGAAGTTTGAGATATATGACTGTAAGAAAGTCTGCTTTGTGAAAGCGGTGATAATTGCAGGATTACTGACCCCACCATCCGTATCGGCTGCCAATCTTCAGGATAAACTGATGTAGGCTGTAGTGTTTACATCATTTCCATCATCCAAGCTGTTTGCAGGTGGGAGCAGATATGTGGCAACGAGTTTGTGAGTCCAGAGAGTCTTTTTAAGCGAAAAGGGTTGCTTTAAGGACCGTGGGTAGGAGAATGGTGGTTCATGAAACCCAAGACCGTCTGCCTTCTGACAGTGTCACACAAAAGCCACAATTTGCTATATGATGGTATCCTGGGAAACGCTCTCAAATTCATGTTAGCGGGCTTCTTGCAATTCAGACCGGCAGTCTAATAATAGTCTGGTCTGTGTGTACAGTGCAGTCAGGGAGTATTAGGACATTGATATGTTTTTCATTGTGTTGGCAGCCGACATCACTTTGGATTTGAAATAAAAACAATGACTATGAGGCCCTGACTTTCAGCTTTAAACATGTTTTAAGGTGTTAACTCGGTGGATAGGGCTGGGGATCGGGCCTCATCTCCCAATTCAATTCGATTCTTGATGATTAATTTCTATTAAATAAATACCCATGTTGTATAAAACGCTGCTCCGAATTTATCCTGGGAACTTCATGTTCTTCTACATTAAACAAGTGAGTAACGCTGTTGTTAGATTGTGTAAATTGCACATTGAACGGTGAATTCTAAACACGTTTCCTGTTTATAGAACTGTGGACAAAGGATTTATTTTCTTTGGCAAATGCATAACGACTAAAACGTGACACATCTATAATTATTTTTTTTGCATTTTGCAAAAGTTTGAATAATAGAAGTTTCAATAACAGTTTAGCAAGAGTAATTAAATACCAGCATCATGCAGGGCGTCATCTTTAAGCATATTTCAAAACGCTTTCCCATACAACTATGCATGGACTGTGACTATGACTGTGACTGTGACCAGATACTTTAACTAAGCACCGCACATCCACTCAAATCATCACTTTGAACACAGACAGGGCAGAGACGTGTCAGCTGGGCCTAACCAACTATATTTTGCACAGATTGCCCCGGTTTACTTAGAAAAGGGGCAAATACAAAGTCGATCTATTATTTGCAATTTATCGAAAAATATATTTTTACCCTTAACAGGATAAATCCAGCCCCATAGATAAACTCGTACAACAAAGCAAGGCAATGACAAGGAAACCCAGTTCTTTAATGGCCAAAACAGTGGATTGTCACAGATATCAGTCCAGCTGATCATGTGATTCACTTGCTAAGAACAAGTCTGTAGGCGAAAAGTGCAGTTTACACATTGTGGAGTAACATAGAGTCTACTGATTTATCTCAGAGTAGACTCCACCTTATTCGTTAAGCATATGCGACTAGATGAAATAGAAAAACTGAAATACGATGAACATATTTACATTTGTGTTAACTTGTCCGACAACTTTCTAGTTTGTTTCCTACCAGGGCATTTATAGTAGGTCCTTGGAAGGAATGATAGCACTGATCTCTTTCTGTTACTGGTCTTCTTATCATCTGCAACATGTAACTGCACTTAATGAGCAGAGCAACTATCTCCATTTTTAAGATAATACGTTTCTGATAACCAGATTAGCATTGCTGGTATACATCATTGTAGAAAAAAAGGCCTTGGAAAGCCACAGTAATTTTTCGTATCTGTAAACCATTTCGCAGTGGAATACTGTGTTTTCAATTGAAAATTACAGTATTTAAAGAGTTACTTTTGAACTCGCAGTAATGAAGTTGCTACTGTATAAAATAACAGTAACCAATAAGGTATGGCCTGCAGTCTGAAATGATGATCACTTTAAGACTGAAAACTGTCTACATTTTTACCTCAGATTATGGGAATTTTTTAATCTGTTGCTAAATTCATCAGCCTCCTGAAAGCAAATACTCTCACTAATGTGGACTAGCAAAGATGTTTGAAATTGAATTTATCCAATATTGACCAGACATAACTGAGAAATTTCTATGAGATGCGTTTCAGTCAGCCACTTAATGCTGATTTAAATGATTTTGAACGATGACCCCCTTGTTAGATATGATGCCTCGTATTATGAGAGCACTTTGCTCCACAGTTGGCTTTCACTCTGTCATTCTCAGCCTGCATTGAAGAGATATCACATTACTGTACACATCTGCCTTGTTCTTGTCACTTTCTATTGCTTGTTTTCCCATCATCCTCTCGGTTTCACCATACCCCTACCCAGTCGTCTATACCTCGCATGTGGCTTTGCTGGGAGCTGTAGGCAGATGGTTTGACTTTATTCAGCTGCTGTTTTTTTATACCATACTGAGCACCACATCTAAGCCTTCCTTTCCTACTCTCTGACAGGTGGCTTGACCAGCAACGAGCAGCCCGTGGAACTTCTCAAACCAGCCACACTCAACCATTTCGGTAGGAAATCTATGCGTGTGTGTGTGTGTGTGTGTGTGTGTGTGTGTGTGTGTGTGTGTGTGTGTGTGTGTGTGTGTGTGTGTGTGTGTGTGTGTGTGTGTGTGTGTGTGTGTGTGTGTGTGTGTGTGTGTGTGTGTGTGTGTGTGTGTGTGTGTGTCTGTGTGTAAACTTAATTTGGACCGTGTCAATCAGAAAAAATTACTTTTCACTTGATAACAGATTGGATCCGTTGTTTCGTTGTTTCTGCCTGGTATTTATATCAGGTACCAGTTTCTACCGGTACCTATGTCTCCTTCTGCAGAGATACACTCACTTAGAGCTGAGTGATTGATGCCGTCATGTCTTTGGGTTTACGGCTGTGTGATGCACCACATGTGATTACAGAACATCAATGCTCAACTGGGGATTTGATGATATCGTGGTGGCCTCAGCTGGCTAATGCACGGCTCAAGAATACACCCCGTCAGTGTCTGTTTCTGAGGAAACTTATCATTTACTCCTGAGCATGTAATCCTTTCCAACCGGCTGACGTCCCACATTGTTTTTAGTACATGGCAATGTATTATTCAGTGGCCGACTGCTTTTGAGAATGCCCCACCGCGCATGCCGGCCCACACGTGCGTGTACGTGAAACAAGACATTTTGCTGGAACTTCGCGCTCTTGTTGACAGGAACGTGGGATGATCACGCCACATCAGCATGTCATCAACCCACAAGCGGTATGTTTGTCCCATGTGGCGGTACGGAAACGCTGATGCAGCAGTGATGTCACTGACATGGGTGCCAAGCCCCGGAGCATTAGCCTGGTAATGGCATGTTTCCTTGGTTGACGCAGTGACACGTGCGACTGAATATAGACGGACACACCTAACACATGCAAACATACGCAGGATGTGTAAGGGTGTTTTAATGATATGGGCTCTATCTGAACTTCTTAAATTCAAATGGAGTCTTTAAATGCTACTTAATTATTTTCGGGTTGAATTTTCAAGTTCAGCTTTATAAGAAATGCAGAGAAAAGCACAATTACTTAAATTGATTAAAACTTTTGGTAGAAAAGAAAAGCATTTTTAACTTGGTACATAGTGATTATAAAAATAATCTTGAAATTCCTCTTGAAAGCTGTGATACACAGAGAGCAAAGCATTGTAAATGCCAGTTAGGCATTTAAAGAAAACACAATGCACGTGCACCACATTTAACGTAGACCTGTGTCAAATGCTGGATAGACCCCTGCTTAGACATCTTTATTAGGACAAATATTAATCATATTGACTATTTCAAGTCATTTAACTGACCTTTTTGAGAGATAGCGATATACAGAGAATGTGTCAGCGAATAAAACGGACGCTAAACTGACCGAATGAATGGGACCAATGCGAATTGAACACTCATCCAGTAGACCCTTGTTATTCGCATGTCACCTGTATGAAGGGGTCATTACATGTTAATGCAACTAGCATTTCAGAAACACACATACTAAACATATTTTATATATTTAAGACAAAAACTGTATTATAAATAGGAGTAGTCAGTTTGCTTTATGCTTTCAGGTATACTGTACGCTCATCCCACTCTTGTGAACCAATATTCCAGTAACGCCTAAAGGGAATTTTGGCCATAACTCAAGAATTGATATGCTAATTATGACAATTTCAAACATGAAATTAGAATAGTATTAAATGAGGAAGTGATGACATTTTGGACTCATTTGGATGTAAACTGAATCTTGACTGGTTGGCGAAGGCGAACATCCGCAAGGCAGTAACTCTTCTTTTCTTTTTTTACTATTGTGAAAATGTGGCTTCTGAATGGATTTCATTACTTTTTTTCTGCTTTACTAACTAAAACAGAGCAAAAGTTAACAAATTATCAATGTTTTTAAATGCATTCAAAGCCTTCGCTTACCCCATTGACTATAAGTCAATATCAATCAAATAAATCCAACCATATGGACAAATAAGAGTAGTAGGTCAGGTGTTAAGTTCATTACACATGCTCACTGTGATCGTCCACAGTCAAGTCATTGGGCTGAGCTGCTGAATCAAATTAGACTTAATAAAAAAATCTGAGTTTGGCATAGCCCTAATAATAACTGAATGTTTAAATGCCTGCCAAAAAAAGGACAACAGCGTTTTATTGGAATAAGAACAGTACAATGCTCTATTAACACATTGATGAGATGTGTTAGAATTAATTAACTGGGTGCCAAGAGCAACAGTAACACTTCCTGTGTTTGTGTGTTTCTGTGATTGTCCTATGCTGTGAAGTCCACTTCAAGACAAAACCTAATGAGATGGCAACAGTGGCAGTCGGCGCTGGTAACCTTTAAGGAATATTTTACCATTAAAATAACCATTTCTATGTCAAACTTCTTTTTTTCTATCATGCCTCAACAGTGAGCGGAGAATCCGAAAAACTGAATAAATACTTGATGAATTGATTAAACGGAGGCCACGTTTGCCAGCAGAAAAACTAAATCAAAACACCTGTTTACAAACTCTCTCACAATCCATGCAGTATAATCCAGGTCTCATTCCCCAAAACCTCACTATCTAAACACTTCCTCACTACCGAGAACTCGCAACGCGCATGTGCCAGCACGAGACGGCAGTGGCGGGAAGCGTTCACCGTGGAGGCGTGCGAGAAAATAAAAAGCGTACTCAAAGAATTCAAGGTAACACCCTGTGAGACAATGGTCATTATAAGGATGAAGTATTCACCAGTCAGTGTGTATGTGTGTTTTATGCATTTTTGTTACAGATAAGTTTGGGATCAAAAGTAATAGTAAGAACTAGCTTGTCAATCAGAGTTAATGATTCATTTGAAAAAAAAAAAAAATGAAGAAGAGAGAGGTGGAGGATGATGATGCTGATGATGCTGATGATGATGATGATGATGGAGACAGCTTTGGGCGCATATTAAGCAGGATGAGTAAATGATGCACAGGAGGAGGTACTGTAAGAGGAACAGAAGGCAGCACCTTTCAGAGTCACATCCACACTAAGACGTGAATGTGGGTTTGAGCATCTGTTTGTACCTGCGAATGCACATGCGACATCGGGAGAGGAAGAGGAAAAGAAAAATCAAAGACAAGACAAACGTGTATTGATTGGAAAGTGTGTGCGTGTTTGCGTGCCGCGTCTGTCCATCCAAACCCAGCACAAAGCCTAAACTAGGCTTTTTTTCTTCCCAACGCCAAAACAGCTTTCTCCCACTCTGCACAAATTAGCAGCAGCCCACGCTCCACTCACACATAACTGTCAGAGCACAGACACTGCAGGGAGTGAGGAGGAGGAGGAGGAGGAGGAGGAGGAGGAGGAGGGAGGGGAAGGTGAGAGAAGTGACGAGGAAGAAGGGGTGGGGAGGGACAAATTGGGAGAAGAGAAGATGGGGAAAAATGGAGGAGAGCAGAAGTGACAGATAATGTAGACCAGAAGTGGTTTTGTAGCTCACAGAAGGGCTTCGTTATGGCTCCCTTCATCGAGCTGGGCGGCCTGGTGTGCACTGTTGGTAATCATCAAGAAACGTGACAGTTGTCTTTTTTTGTGTGTTTTTTTTTTGCCTTAATGCTTCGTGCACATGTCCACTTTCTGTCTGCACAGCGCTGATATTGTGGCTTAGCAGAATGCGAGGCGGCGAGCAAGTCGAATAAGAAGGATGAAGAGCTGTTCGCACAGGAAGTGGCAGACCTGTTGGCCGGCTTCTGTTTTTCTGACTGCACAGCGTATCTTTATGCAATGAATGGCTGGTGGTAGGGGGTGGGGGTGGAGGACGTGAGAGAGACAGACAGACAGACAGACAGACAGACAGACAGACAGACAGACAGACACATGGGAGGAGAGCAGCAATTTGAGGAGAAGAGAGCCTGGATGAGTAGAAGTAGAGGGATGAGGAAAAGGCACATTATGCAAATACCAGCAGACTCATTACCATTTCAAAACTCTAGAAAGGAAGTCACTAAAAGTGGAGAGAAACATATTTTTGGACTCCGCCAAATTCATTCTCGCTCCCTGCTTTTCCATTTCTCTAAATCCCGGTCTCTCTTTCTCACTTGAACTCATCGCCAGCCCTTCTCTCTTGCACTCACCTCCATTCTCCTCTCTCATTTTTATGCATGCCATTTCTATTTCTGTGCTCACTTGGTCGGTCTGATTCTTAAGCTGAGCTACACACTCAGTGGCCACTTTATTTGACACACCTTTCTAGTAGTGTAGGACTGCACTTTGCCTCCAGAACAGCTCAGATTTTTTGTTGCATGGATTTAGCAAGGTGCTGGAAACGGGGATTCTGGTCCACGTTGACAGTATAGTATGAATCATAGATTTATAGGGTGCACATTTATGTTGTGTTTCTCCCCTTCCACCATATCCAGAAGGTACTCGATTTGCTATCTGGTAAATGGTGATTGAGATCTGGTTGTGGAACCTCTTTGATGTAAACTTTGTGACACGGCGTGCTTTTCTGCTTGAAGTATACATTAGGAGACGGGTAGACTAACGCCATAAGTGTTTGTTTTCACCAGCAGCTGAACCTCTTGACCATGTGTCCATGCTTTTGATATTTTTGTTGCTGCAGTAAGTATTGGTTGATTAGGTATTTAAAGTTACTGTGAGATACTTTCAACTCGTAAGGAAACCTTCTCAGTGTAATACTGAAGCCTCTATATGAACTATATAAGTAGACCATAATCGAGAAGATTTTCTATTTCAATAGTTATTTCTGATGCTTGTCATCGGTGCCACCTCGTCAAATTCTGCTCGGAATCAGATCATGTTTGCCAGAAACTCTCATCTTCGGCGAGCCTGGGGCGCCGGCAGCAATCAGCCCAACGCAGACGGACCTTTACTGCCACCTTTGACCTGCAGTTGGGGCTCTGGCAGGAGGAGGAGATCTGATCGCCCTGAAAGCTCCCGCTGGAAGCCACCACTTACACCACGCTGCTGGAGAACCAGGCGGTATTGCTGGGCCCGCTGGAGGGAAGAGAGGAACTGGGAAACCAGAACCAGGACTGCATGGAGCAGACGGTCAGACCCTGAAAATGAAGTTTTTCAGTAGTAGCTTTAAAATTTCGGAGCAGGTGTGCAGGTGCACCAATATGGACCCAGAGTCACAGCAGAGGAATTTAACCTGCACCTTATCCTACGCTGTTGATCCGAATGTTAGGTATAGCATATATCATGACTCAGAGATCATTATCTTGTCATTGTAAAGAAAGTTTTTTAACATTCAACACCGTATGATAAGACAGAACTGTGAGGACTCTCTCTGATTAATTTCACCTCTATGTCCTATTTGCTTCTGAATCTCCCTCTGTTTTGATTTGGTGAATGAAATGCATGCATTTGTAGAAACCGATGGAATATACAAAGATAAGGTGCAGTAGAAACCGTTGAAAGGGGAGTGTTGTGAGGCCAGCGATGGAGATCGAGGAGTGTTCCAGAGGACACCCCATCTGTAGGTCACCATGACCGAGCAGAGATACTTGTCTGCCGGCCAGACCCCCGCTGCCTCGCTCCCCGCTCACTGGATCATGGGGTTTTGCAGGCATGTGTGTTGGTGTGTGTGTGTGTTACTAAATGCGTGACCTGAATCCTGACGCTGTAAATAAGTGTGCTTGTTCTGTTAAACAGGCCCTATTGTGTTATTTTCCGGGTGCATATCTTTATCTCAAGTTACAGTTACAACATGTTTACATGCGTTAATGCTCATTATCCGCCTTGTTTTTCTCGTCCTGGCTGTCCTGCAGCACCTCTTCTCACCCTCTCTCTGAAACGCTCCGTTGTAGCGCTTGTTCCTCCCTCCAGAAAGCAAAGTCTGCCCTGATCGGTCAGCTAGCCCCTCTAGCGGATTGGTCAACGTTTCGAATGCGTCACATTGCCACTTACAAACAGAATTCAGCCCCGGCTTCCAGAGCGGTTAAAAACACTGTTGAAGCTGTCCTCGACGAAATGCAGCGATCACAACATTATGTTTTCTTAGTAAAATGTAGCCATTCATTCATCTGCCTTTGTAAGTCCAAACAAAGGACATTTCCCCTCTCAGAGCAGAGCACAGTGTCTTCTCGACATAATGTCCGCAACAAAAGAAATTCTTCCTCCGGAGCTCCAGCTCTAACCATTATGAGGTCATAACATTATGACCTCATAATGTTATGGAAGTGAAGGAGAGAATTCAATGGAGCCGTTTCAGGCAGCTCAGGAGCAGTGTGTCTGAGGAGGAGGGTAACTCCTTTTAGGTGGGTACTTCAGGTTTTACAGTCTACGGACCTTTTATATGTAAAAAAAAAATAATATATATATAACACACTGGAAGAGGGAAAAAGTGGAAAAGCATAATAGGGCTACTTTATTATATAGGAACATGTCTTACACAAAGATTTGGGAGATTTGCAGTTTTTCTCTTTTCTCTATTCAAACACTGCTCATTTTGCTTTGGCTGCAGCTCAAAATCTCATGGGGAAGAGAGACTTACCCCTCCAGGAAAAGTAGTATCTGTGGTGAGTCTAATAATGAAGGTATTTTTAATCATAGTTAAATTCAAATGTACCAATCTCTTGCACGAATTCTGAGGCTTAAAAATCACTTATTCCACTGTAAAGTTGTCATATTCCAACAAAAGTGAAAGGAAGCATTAATAATCATGACAGAATCACCAAATGATCTACTGTTCTGTCCGTTTTAACCTTAACTCAAGATTCAAATCACTAACCTTGTTGTGAATTTTGGTCCTACACCCACCCACGACAGACACAATCAGCACCTGCTCTACTTGCCACATCTCCTAATAGAAGACAACCTGTTTTGTACACACATGCTCACCAGGGAGCCCACACGGCCCTCAGGCCCTGGTGCCAGTTCCCCAGATGGGCTCCCAAAGCCCCCTACCAATCCACCACCCCACCCCCCACACACACACACTCTCTGACCTGGCATGGATTCCCCCTGCCCGGTGCCAGTTTGGTGTAGGCAGGAGTCGGTGGGCAGCTGCTTCTTTTCTGCACAGACACTATCGGGCCCGTGCTCTAACAACCATGTCAAAGTCATCGCCCAAAGGGATGTTTCCAAACGGTTCCCTTGAACTTCTGATGAACTGAAATATAATCTACCGCACTTTGCTCCTGCTCATCTCCTTGTCTATTTTTTCCCTCTTTCTATTTCCCCCAACAGATTCAGAATAATTTTTACATCCATTTATAAATAACAATGGAAACTGAAAATCAGCCCACGTAAAAACGCACTTAAGTTGTGGCAGTTAAGGCAGCATGCTAAAGCAAACCTTTAAACATTTAAGAGAGCAGAGGTGAGATCAGGTTGGATGCTGAGAGAGAGATAGGAGTTGGTTGGAGCACCCTAATTATATCTGCAGACGTAGCCTGAGGTTGTGGCCTTCATGTCAACCCGGTTAAAGAGAGACACACGCACACACACACACACACACACACACACACACACACACACACACTCACATGCACACTCACATGCACACTCCTCACATCCGCGTCTAAGAAAGTATGGCAGAGCGCTCGGAGCCAGACTTGTTTTTGTCTTCCAGCAGAACAGGCAATGCCTTAACCTACTTTGTCTGCATCAGTGCCATTATCCTGACAGCTATAGCAGGTTGGACTGTGTGTGTGTGTGTGTGTGTGTGTGTGTGTGTGTGTGTGTGTGTGTGTGTGTGTGTGTGTGTGTGTGTGTGTGTGTGTGTGTGTGTGTGTGTGTGTGTGTGTGTGTGTGTGTGTGTGTGTGTGTGTGTGTGTGTGTGGGAGAGGGAGAGGGAGAGAGTTTGTGTTTATGTGGATGAAAAAGATTTTACCATGTTACCATGTCATGAATTTTGCATACGGCCTGGTGTGTTTTGCTTAAGTTGGCTGGCTGGCTCGACTTTTCAAGACCTAGACGTCTGGAGCGTGATCTTGTGTTTGGATAAGTTAGTTGAAAAGGATTGTCATTTTTTTAATACACAAACAGTACAGATGGACTGAAAGAGAATTAGGAGACAAATTAGGAATGATTGATCTTTACCAACAGTGTGGTCATTAGTCTGAATTTGCCTTTGTTTAGCCATTTATCAAGCTTTAGCCATTGCAGTCACTGGAAGTAATCAATATGGGTTAAATTTGAGCAATTGTCAGCTGCAGAAAGAAGTGGAAAGCAACCCCCCCCAAAAAAGGATGATTATATTTAGCACCAGTTTCTCCCTATGTGTCTGGTCACACATTTATTCTCTTGTCCTCAGGAAATGGGCGGGGCTACGAGCTTGTTAACATACTGACCACTTGCGCCCTTGGCCAAATCATAACAGAACAGGGTTAATTCAACTGATTGGATGGTGCAACACAGTTAAATTGATAGCTTTCTCCATTTTGGACTCTCCGGGTCTCAGCTCCCTCACTGTCCAGGCGTTTTGCAGATGTTGAAACCGGAAAGCTCTGCACAGATTAACTTCACCTTAGCAAGTGAATCAACTGATTGTAACAGATCTTTATTTCAGTCGACGTTTCACTCTTAAAAAGTCCAAACATCCATGTCCATTTTATATGACAGGATGGAGTACCGCTGTTAAGTGCTAAAATGGAACCAGTTGCTGTAACCAACAAGCGTATTTCTTTAAAGCTAGGCATCCCTAAGTTGTGCAATTTGTAAACTTCCAGTGTGTCTGTTTATGTGCAGATGTAAAGATAGGACTGATGGGTATTATGTTCATTTGACTCCGGCCACTCTTTGCCCTTTCACTTCCTCTTAAACTGGCTTGTTAATGCAGAGGTCTGTTTTGTAAAGGCTTTTAAAAAGCCCTCGGACCAAATGAATCCAAAGGAGTCCTCTGGAAGCTATCTATTATGGATGACCACTCCAGGGTTCAGACCTTTTGCGTTTGCACTCGCAAGAGGGCTTGCTAGCTTCTGGCCAACAACACCACCATGACCAGAGGTTGGCCCTTCCCTGTCCGGGAAGGGGAGTTCATTACAGCCAAGCCCCCAGCCTAATGGCTACAACATGGCCGTCAGCGATAGACTGCATTTGACCACAAACTCATTTAAGAGAAGAAATAGACCATGGTTTGTTGTCTGCGATGGTTCGGGCTAGTTTTCTAAGTGGGGTGAACTTGCAAGAAGGCTTTCAGAAGAGACTTGGGCATTTGCATAAATGGAAAAATAAGTTCAAAATAGATTTGTCTACTTTTTGAACACAATAAACAAGCCTCCACAGGTAGATTTAGACCTTAATCTTTTTTTCTGTCATGACTTACACTGACCTCATCTTTCTTTTTGATGCGGACTTCCATTTATATCTGTTACTGACTACTAATACTACCTGCACGCTCTAATCTCCACTGGACATAAAGAGTTGGTGGGTCTAGCTTTAGTGCACAGGGGCATTCCTGTGACCCATGTGATCTAAAGTGCAGGGGGAGCTGGGTGAGAAGCTGACATCTCTCATAAGCTCAGCTCAGCACGGCCGACAGCTAATGGTTCTCTGTCTACGGCAAACCCGGCGCAGACTGAGAAGGCATTACCATTGAGACGGAAGGAGAGGGCGTAAAATATGAATGAACGGAGCTCCCCGCCGCAGCCACATCTCCTTTTCCTACCTTGACTGGTTTTTTGAAAAGCTGTTTTGATGCCTTGATGTTTTGAGGTCTTCCTCAGAGCAGTACGGAGCTTTTTCTTGTTATGGGTATTTTTGTAGCACTTGTCACCTCAACTAGGTTTGCAGCATGAGGTAAACTTGATCTGAGGATTGTGTGAAGTCTTTTGTTTGTGTGTCTTTGTGTGTGTGCGCGCGCACATGTACGTTTGTACAGCAGTATTCAGCACCACATCATTTTTAGCCAGGTATCAAATGAAAGAAGTGTGTGTATATAGCTGCATGAGGTTGCTCTTTGGTCTTTGTTATGCCTATATGCATAAGCAAGGTAAAGAAGGATGTTTTTTTAAACCTACAGTTTGTTTGTTCTGGTCTGTATCAGTGGATGAGTTGGTCAACTTGTCCCGCTTTCCCCCTTGGTTTGGTTTGTTTCACATGGACAAAAAATTCGAGCAGACAAAAATGCCACGCCAAAAGCCAAGTGAGACCGTTCAGTCAAAGTAGAAGGTCCTGAAGAAGGTCTTGTTTGCCCGGATAAGATGAGGGCAACATGCTTTGTTACCAGTCCAGGTCCTTCTATCATCATGGCATTAACATATCTAGACAGGCAAATTGTTTCCCTGTATGTTTGATCATATCTGACAACTCTATTTCTGAACAAAGAGCCTATAGCAGTTACATATTGTAACTCTAGATTCTATGAGTGTAGGCGAAGCCCTGTAAGAGCCATAACTATTGGGTTCATCCCCTCGGGCATGCACAGTCACAATGCACAGTGCATTTGTTTTGCTATGAAAGCCCCTAAATAAGATGTGGTGATGATATTATGATAATAATAACCAAACCTGCAAAGAGAGGCTCAATACTCATGGCAGGCACGGAGGGCTTCAATCAGAGACCAAAGATAACCCAGAATCACAGAGGAGATAGCTCTATACTCCACAGCGAAAGGTGAGGAAAAAAGTAGTGTTTAAAAATAAAACGTGTTTGAAGTCACCCAGATGCCTTTTGGTGAACTTGAAACATTTTATTACATATTCTTCTGTTTTGGGGCTTTGCTTATAAAGATGTTCATGTTAGTAACTTTTGGTTGAGATCTGCTTTATAACCCATTTATTTTTTTAATCCGGTCCGCCTGTTCTTTTTTTATTTTTTAGTATTATTTTACTGTTGACATATTTAAAGGATTAGAAAGCATTTGTTAGCAACGCAAGAACAGTCCAATGACAGCTGAAAACACTGACCGATAACACGGCTGGAAGCCCAGGCTGATCTGTTAGGCCTTTTTAAAAATATATTTTCACAACCTCAAGTCTGTTGCCATGCGTTGGCCAACTAAGAGACGATCTGCGAGGGAGAGAGTGCAAGAATTTGGCACTCAGTACTGTAATAGTTCCTTTACACTTCAGGCTGTTTTGTTATGGCAGCATTACATGAAGACATAAATGAGACGGTGAGCTCTCTGAATCCACTTAGGATGTTCTTAAATGTCTTTAGAAATGAGCTGCATTCCCTAAATCTGTGTTTTTATTTGACTAAGAAAGGTTTTTGAAAAGGATTATTTTTAAGAGTAATATTAGAGTATTTTTATATATAGATTCAGATTTAGTATCTGTATTTTGAGAATCCTAGAGATACTAATGAATGGGACGCGAGGCAGAGAGAGAGATGAGGGGGGTTGCAGAGACAGTGTGTATTATAAATAACCTAAATCAATAATAAACGACACAGTATCTCACATATTTGGAGTCGGGTCTTCGGATTCTCAGGGGAGATGGATGAAAAAAGCAACCCTCCCCCTCCCCATCACTAAGGAGAGGAGGGGGGAGACAAGAGCATAAGAGGATACAAAAATAAGACTTTTTATTTTTTTTCTCCTGAGCGTGAACCAGCTCGTGGTTATGGTTTGCATGCATGTGTGTGTGTGTGTGTGTGTGTGTGTTTTTTTCGCGTGCACATGTGTGTGTACATTACGAGGCGGACGCTGTCCATTACTTATTCATCAGGCCTGTCTGCCTGGCTGCCACACTGTGTATTTCAGCATGCCTCACAATCATTATGCCACATGCATTATTTAACGCGCACGCCCGACTCTGATGCAGATAGCTACACCATCTATTTATCACGGATATGCTCACTTATCGCCCCTGTCTGCTTCCCTCACAGGCTGTAGCAAATAACTCCACAAGCCCACATCTTCCACATACACATCCATTGCCTTATCTGTGTGTCTGGCAGCGCTCCGCACACAAGGTTTCACACACATGCTATCATTCATAGATGCTGTTTTTATATACTGTGCACACATGATTGCTCATTAAGAGGCCTTAGAGGCTCCGAGTGCCGGCACGTGGTTCTGTATATATATCATTTAGCGTCCGTAAACTCATGTGCTGGTTGTCGTGTCCTGAACATGGACAGGAGACGAAATCAATCCATCACAGTTAAGCAGATGTGATTTGTGCTTTTATTTGACTTGTCCGCTGTAGGAAAGCAGACCAGCTCCTGATTGGCTGTTCTGGCCCGAAGAATATATCACGTCCGACGGGCATGACTACAATCAAACAAAGTTTAAGTTGCTTTAATTCAGTATGCATACATGGACATTTTGTGGATAAAGACTTGGATGCTAGTCCCAGCAGTCCTAGTAACCCAACACATTCATTACAGAGTACATTATCTTTCATCTATTTCAGATGCTTCGCATTCTTTTCAGGGTAACTTTTGTCTTGAAACTATTTTATCTGTTGGAATACATAAAAAAAATCACAGTTTTTAATGTACTGCACACTTAAATTTTCAACAGAAATAATTTGCTGATATGCAGTTCACATGAAACGGCTCCCGTTCCTCTATCCAGTGGCAGTCTTCAACAAGTTTTGTGGATTTGTTTTCTTTTCTGTTTTATTTCCAAAGAAACATTTTCAAAAGCTGCCCACATGTTTCGTTCTGTTTTTCGTTTGCCAAGCTGCCAGCTCACTGCCACTGATCTTTGTCCAAGTTGCCATCCATCTAACCTTATGTCCATTTATTGATTTCTACCGCTAAGTTCATGGGTTGCTCCTCTGCTCAGTTTCAGTCTGGTCACTGCCCTCCCTGATCGGTGACTCTCCCTGAAAATGGTGTTGCGTGCGTGTGTGTATGCCGCTGTGTTTTGGGCTCGGTAGCGTTTAGCTGTTATCAGTGTCATGGCTGCATGAAGCTTAGCTAAGCCTTTGATGTCAACGCCGTACAACAAGCTGATAACACACAACGTTATCTCAGGCAGGTGTGTGGGTGTGTTGTCTGATCAAACACAACTTCCTGGATTCTATGCTGAACTTCAAAAATAGCTCATGCAAACACACACAGACCGCTCCACACGCACGCGCACACAAATTCGATGAGGAGATGTGTGCATAAATCAATGCGCTTACATGAACTTAGATAATGTTAATATTGCTAGGTTTCTGAAGTGAAGATCTTTGTAATGGGGCTCAGTACGAAATTCAGAGCCTATCTACTTCCTCCACATGGCTCTCAACGTGGAGATGACTGAGTTGGCTGCTAGAAGCTAACAGTGCTAACAGTGCAAATAACAGCAACCGTGCTGACCGAGCTAACGGTGTTTACAAGGGTGGCTCCTAGATAGCTGGTTGACTTATTGGCCATCGCAGCGTGATTGGGTAGCGTTTCTCAGAAATCTGATTATTTCCGCCGCTGCAGTTTCATTTTATTTTTTTCCGGATCCCCTGTGGCGTATTTGCCCCAACGCTTGATTTGGTGAATGCAGCCACTCATTCATAAGTCTTTTCACTTTCCTTAGGCTGAAGCTTTTTGGTGTGTCTGGTGTTGAGCACATCATTTACATACTTCAATCAGATCGGGTTGGTTTATTCTGACAATAGTTCGATAAAGTTTTATAGTGAAGAATCAAGAAGCTATTGATTGCTAGGATTATTATTTATATTTAATACCTAATTTTGTTTAGAGCTTCTGAAATGGCAGAAAAAAAGTAGAAAATAGCTTCCATGCACTACTGGTTGTCACTCCTGCATATATGAGGGCATTTTGTTCAAATTTAACTTTCGCAACCACAGTCAAAACCATCAGTTCAATTCACAACTGGTATTTCGTCACTTCTCTTTGAGTGTGTATGCTTATAACGGGATTAAGAAGTAGACCCTTTTGCAAATAAGGACTTCCCCACGTGGTAATATTTATGCAATTACTCACTTACCAAGTAAACAGCTATTCATTCTGCTGTCAGTCCCATCCTACCTGTTACCATTCACTCCTATTGGCTGAGCATCAGACTGCCCATTGATATGGCATCAAGACATACGTCAGCTGTCGCGCCCCAGAGGAGCATTTGTCATCAGTGGCCTCTGATGCCACCCGATAGTTGGGTCCTTCAACAGCCCTAATTGCTCCTCGTTATCATTCGCTCCAAACCCCATCACTCGTCTGCAACACATTTTCAACACGGCCATATACAAAATCTGTATCTGTGCTCTGATTCATTTTCTCATGTTCTTTCCATGAATCATGTTTTGCTTTCACATTTTTTATTTTCTAAAAGTTGAGCTAACTGCTTCAATGCAGCTCCCTAGTTATTTATTTTTATGATCAGGTAACTTTTAGCTCTCTTAAATCATGAAATATCTATTTAAAGATGTAAACAAACCCTGATGGAGCATCTAAGCAAAACATTGCTAACATACAACCCTCACAAAGTATTGAGGCTGGACACCAAGCTGTAGCTGTGAGCAGCATCTACTATGTGCTCAGTGGACATACGTTGCTGTTTCTTAAGCAGCAGCAGCCATTATCACCAAGTCAACTTCACAACCACTGTCTGTTCCGTGTGTGTAGGAGGGTTTTACATGGAGAGCATCCAGCAATGTGTGTGAGTGTGAGCAACAAGTGACACATAACAACATTTAGCTTCTGTTCAGTTTTTAAAAAAAATGCAGAGGTGGTTCATAAAAAGCACAGAGTTTGTCTAGTCAAATGAGAATGTGATCACAATCTGACGCCCTCTGCCTCTCCACTGGTCTGTTAGTTTGCCAAAGAGAGAGAAAGAGACTCCCATAAAATGCTCAACATGCCTGAGACTGCCCTCTGATGTCACTGGGAGAGCTAGAGGGAGAGCGAGAGAGAGAGAGAGAGAGAGAGAGAGAGAGAGTGGGAGGGGACCAGAGGAACCGAGGGAGGGAGAGAGAGAGTGGCAGCCGGAGGGCAGAGCGAAGAACATCAGTGAGAGAAAACGCAGAGAAGCGATAGAGTGGGAGACAGAGAGTGAGAACAAGACGGGGAAGGGAGAGAGAGGTCCATTCTCGCTACCAAAACACCAGGTCGGTCCCCTGTATCATCGCGCTGTACAGTGGACTTTACAGCTCCGTTCAGAGGAGCCCTTTTGGCTACAAACGCTACACTTTCTCTCTCTTTCTCTCTGAATACTGTACGCTACACACACACTAACACACTCACACAAACCCACAACAACCGGACAGCACGGCACAACTGATGGGTAAGGGAGCTCTTGTTGTTTTGCATGGGTCACTGTTTGCTTTGGATAGAGTGTGTGGATGTTTGAAATTCTCATTCACTTTAATCAAGTTTGTAATTCATTGTGATTAATCGTACATTTAGAACTGTTGTACTGTGTTTAGTTGCTGTGAATGCCGAGGAGTGCCTGTGTTTATGTAAACTCGTTTAGCCCATGTTGCCGGGTGTGTGTGTGTGTGTGTGTGTGTGTGTGTGTGTGTGTGTGTGTGTGTGTGTGTGTGTGTGTGTGTGTGTGTGTGTGTGTGTGTGTGTGTGTGTGTGTGTGTGTGTGTGTGTGTGTGTGTGTGTGTGTGTGTGTGTGTGCGCTCACTTGAGGAGAAGAGCGTATGTCTGTGCGTTGGTTAGCTGCGTGGGCGTGCAGCTTTGAGTAGTGGCAGTGTTTATTGAATGGTAGTGATGTATGGAGAGTCCTGCTCAGCACCACTCAGAGCAGCCTTTAACTGAATGGAGCAGATGGCTGCGTCTGTTCCTCCCAGCAGCCCATTGTGCACATGCATGTGTTTGTGTTTATGCCTGTCTGTGTCTGTGTCTGTGTCTGCGTGTGTGCGTGCGTGCGTGCACAGGAATATGCATGAAATGGTTTCTTTTGAACGCAATGCTGGATTTCACTGCAGAAATCAGTTTTGCAGGACATATTTTATTTGTCTCTTTAAGAAATGCTAATGACTTAAAATGTTATAAAACAGTTGCATCTTCTGATCAAAAACTGATTAGAATTGGTTTCTGTGCTAGATAACATGTTCTTGTTCTTGCATCATTTGATAACTAGAGTCTTGTTTGCAGTTTTGGTCTGTGGCCAGTGTGCATGCAGTGTGACCATGTGGCTCCACGTCTCTCTGTATTTCTGTTAAATCACAGTGATAGTCAGTGTTAGAGCTAGTATATAGCCTAAATGATCAAGGCCATTTAAGTTGTTGTTTATCGCTCTATATATCTCTTTAAAATACTTTATAAGTTGCTTTTAATCGCTGCCACCCAGTGGAGTCGGTCCGTGAGCGCTGTCCTCAGAGAAAGAGGGGATGAAGAAAACAAAGAGGCGTTGACATACACTACAACAAGCCGCCGCACTCCAGGGACACACGATGAGATATATCAACATGCGCGCACAACCCACCCAGGACTTGACAGTGAGGCGCTCAGCTGCACATGCGGACGTGTTGAATTAGTTCCCTACCACCATTGGTCCTTCCTCCATCTCCATCTCCACACCTCGTCCCGTGTCCAACCAACCGCCGGCCACAATCCCACCGGTCGCCATGGCGTTTGCCTCCCTCCCTCTGTTTGCACCTGTGTGTGTGTGTGTGTGTGTGTGTGTGTGTGTGTGTGTGTGTGTGTGTGTGTGTGTGTGTGTGTGTGTGTGTGTGTGTGTGTGTGTGTGTGTGTGTGTGTGTGTGTGTGTGTGTGTGTGTGTGTGTGTGTGTGTGTGTGTGTGTGGTCTCACGACTGGGTGACACAAAATCGGCGATTACTATTCATTCCTAATCTGCAACCGTAACACTGCTGTCACTTGTGTGTATTTTTTTGCATATATTTTTTTATACACACACACACACACACACACACACACACACACACACACACACACACACACACACACACACACACACACACACACACACTGTCTTCACTACTTTTGAATTTTACATGAGCGCATGCACTCAGCTCCTCATAAACTGTGACCAAACATGCACCGGGGTTTTGTCTGAGTGCATAGATGCCCGGTGGGGGCGAGGAGCTCCCTCGGGAATCCTGCTCTATAAATAACTCCCTCTGTGTGATCCATGATCTTAGCCTGATCGCGGAGGGAGGGAGGGTGAGGGGAGGGAGGGAGGGAGGGAGGGGCAGTGTCAGAGATAGACGGGTGCAGAGAGTGACGGATGAACAGTTTAGAGGGACAGAGAAGAGGAGGCCAGCCGTGTTTGGGGGCTGTTTTTTGGCTGATTTCAGCCAGATATCACGTCATCATGCCTGCAGCGGGGAAACCTCACAACTCCATGGGATTTCACAAAGTAAACACAGTTTCCCATGTGTAAATCAACAGAGTTTATCTCACTTCCGCCCCTCATCTTTAATGGTCCTTCATAGCTTCTACGGTCCTTTCGCTGCTACACATTTCAAACATCATGCACACTTATAAGAAATAAGAAAATGTGATTCCTATTTACTGACATTTTTGTCGTGCAGAGTTATCATGTGATGATGACGCAATATAGTGAAGATGTTTACCCTTTCTTCATAGCATCTACACATCTTGTATTCATTTACTTCACTTAAAGTATCATCCTGTGTTGTGACCCGTTTCTGCAGCGGGAATGTGTGCACAATCAGGCCCGAGTCAGATTGTGTATCCGCCTGTTGGCTCAGCACCATTACCTCATGCCACAATCACAGAGTGCCATCCTTGTAAGCCGGGCTAATTACTTCACAGGTGCCCGCATCCTGCTGGTTGCTGTGTGTGTGTGTGTGTGTGTGTGTGTGTGTGTGTGTGTGTGTGTGTGTGTGTGTGTGTGTGTGTGTGTGTGTGTGTGTGTGTGTGTGTGTGTGTGTGTGTGTGTGTGTGTGTGTGTGTGTGTGTGTGTGTGTGTGTGTGTGTGTGTGTCCCTGTGTGTACGCCGCAATTCACGGAGCTCTGTTTATTGTAAACATTGTCTCTGAGGATCTGTATTCGGCGAGCTGCTGTTGTTTCTGTTGTACTGCGAGAGCGCTGTGACCCCGTTGAGCCATGTCAGCTCGACCAGGAGCTGTCAGTCAGACGTGACACAGATGTGTTTCCTGTTTGCTATCAAAACCTTTTGACGTCCCTTTAAAAAACAGCCTTTAGATTACCCAGAGCTGAATTGTGTAACATATCTGTTCAGTGGAAAATACAGTTACAGAGTGGTAAAGTTTAAAATTTATACTTAATCAGATCATTGTTTTGATAAATGTTGAAGAATCATAAACCTCCACATCTTTTATCATATCATATAGCCGTCTGAAACAACTCTGCAAGGTTTCCCATTTTTTTCCCCATAATGTCAAATAAATGTAACCAAAAAGATGAAACTATAGAAGTAAAAGCGTTCACTGTGGTTATTGAAATGACTAAGAATAGAAAACAAGTGTAGTTCAGGTATATACTGCAGTGTTCACACATAAATACACAAAGGTTATCAAAAGGTTCAAGTGCGTTGTGTGTGCGTGTAGCTGACATCACACTATGGCAGCTGATTGGAGGAGTGATTCCACCACTTCCCTCTTCTGCTCCATCTCTGTCCCTCTGTGACCCTCAGCACTTGATCACTAGTCTGTATGTGCCCAGCCATGTTGGCAGAATAAAACAGACATGTGTACATCATTCTGCACATGGAAACACAACATGGCACAAGGCAAAAGTATAAAAAAAACCTAAAATTTTCTTTGTAAAAGCAGTTCTATTTCTCTCAAGCGCGGGTCTACTTTTTCTGTGCTTGTTGTGCCTGTTTCAGAAATTCAACTTCAGTCGCAACTTGCTTGCATCAAGGTGGGCGTAGTGGAGCAGCTTAGGTTATTTATTCAAATCAGGTGACACAGTTTTGGTAACCTTTTTTGGAGCGAGTGCTCAGTACACCTCGTATCACAAACAGTGCACAGTTTTCCCTCCAACCTGTTTGTCTCATGAATCATGATTCTACATATCACCCTGTTTGAAAATGTTTGATATCCTTTTATTAGCTATTGGTAAAATCCATTAGATGTCCTAGATTACTTCACGCACATTTGCCATCAATTTTCCCAAAACAATGTAGTTGCATATGAAGGTGAAGAAGCCAAATGTGTAATATTTTTATTTTTTATTTTTAGGGGGTTGGGAGCCCCATTTGTGTGTGAAAACAAACAGCCTTTGTGAAGCCTGTGGCATGCTTACTGAGTAAGGTGCCCGGGGGATCCGCACACAAATAGCACAGGGTCAGGAGCGAGTGTGCACGGCCAAGTCCATGGGCCGCCCGGAGCAGATCTGTCAACCCGGCGTGAGTCGGCATGGGAAAATATACAGCAGAAAAGGCGTTAATTGCGATGATGATCCATGCATGTGTGGCACCGTGGTGCTGAAATAGCTGGCGCCGCGGTCCCCTCCGAATGGGGCCTGAATAGTGCAATAGAGTGGCACCCGCGTTTCAAGTGCACTGACCCAACACAAGGTTTTGTTTGTTTGGTCTGGATGTTTACCGCCTATTAAACATCCATCTAAACAGCTGACGGGCATGTCTGTGTACATGTTGGCGTGGTCGGAGAATGGGAGAGGTGGTGGACTGATCGTTCATCATGGTTCACCATGGTTCATTGGGGGGGGGCTTTTGTTGGGACAACACGGATGATTGGCATGGAGCGGGAGAGACAAACGGTGGCATCCTCTAATGAGGCGCGCTTTTCTATACGCTTGTTTATCTGGAAGTGACAAACTTGTAGGTCAGAAGTCCGGGGATCATTTTAGCACACACGTACACACAGCTTCCTCATCAGGAAATGCCTGATACTTACCATTGAATTTAATAAAACTGCGTTCTAATTGTTAATAAAAGCAGCTGACTTTTATTAACATCATGAACAGTGTATATTCAGATTATGGTCAGATTATCAACAAATAAAAAGGATTATTATGGTCTCTATAAATCAATGCCTGGCTCTCTCATCTTTTTTAAACTAAGAGCGCAAAGAAAAAAGTAGTTCCTTCTAATGTCCAGCTTTCAAACAAGTCCTCACAAGTATAGCGACACAATCACTCTCACACACATGCACCAGTGTAGCACCAGCATGTCTGGCCCGGGCCACACCCTTCCCTCTCTCCCATGCTGTCCCCTTTGGGCGGTGTTGAATTTCCTCCCGCACTCCAAACCTGCCCGGTACCAAAGATGTCATTGGCTAGCCCAGCAAGTAACTGCAACTCCATCACCACCTCATTGGTCACCGGGGGGATGCCAGGACATCCGTGATAGGCCGGCTACGCTCTCCCTTGGTTTTGGGGTATTGATAACTGGCAGAGGGGCTCGGTGTGGGGCAAGGTGGTTCTCCACACGGGGCAGATATCGACCCGAGAACACAGAGCGCTACACAGCAGATTTTGATCTTGAGTTTAGCTATCAAGCACAAATAGAAAATGTATTTTGTTCCCATTTTTTAAAAGATTTTTTTAACAAATAAAACAACTATAGGGGATCTGGTTTACCCTACTTCATGCATAACATAAAAATAAAGCCTGCACGCCATATTGCACATACATTTATATTTAAAGTAGGATAAGATATTCTTTGCGCTTTTCTTTTTTTCCCGCTAATGTCATGTTGTCAGGTTACACTTCTGTTTGTGTGTAAAATGCTGTGTTGTTGTTGTTGGGAGAAATAATCTGATTGCACTAATGCTCTCCGTTTTGCATATACAACCACGTCGATGCAGGGATTTTGATTTTTTCCCCGCGTTCGTTCCTAGTATCTATGTTTCAACGGCCTGTACCACTTCATAGGATTATTCAGATAATGCAGAATACATGTTGCAGATTGGATGTAACATAAGAGGATAAACACAAACAGTTTATGTATCTGTATCAGGAAAGTATTGTGCAAGAGGGCTTTCAGATATTTTACCTCTTTGACATGACATTTGTAGGGCTCATACCTGTGACCTTTTTGGTCGTGCAGTGTCTATATCAATTGTGACAAATACAGAGCGTGTGGATTTTTTTGGCCATAGCGTTGTCTATATCCTCTCTGATAATGTGACGGCACTGGGAATCCATCTTCTTCAGCATCACACACAACTTCTCTCTGTCTGTAGAAGATGCACAAACATGCAGCACACTGTCAGCGCTGCACTTACAGTAAGCAAAATGTAGTGTCACAGCTCACACACACACAGTTGTAGAGGAAAGACACACACACACACACACACACACACACACACAAATACACATGTGATAAGTCTGCATGCGTGTCAGCAAATCCCTGCGGCAAAACTCATGTTGCAGGGGGATTGTTTTTGCTCTCTGCTGCCATGTTTCATCATTCTACCAGCGCGTGTGCTACTTTGTCATCTGTGTACAGTGAAAGTGTGTGTGTGTGCGCAGGGCTTCTCTGAGAAAGGATGTTTGTATGGGTGTGTACGGAGTATTTGATGGAGGCTTCCTATACACTTTGCTCCCACCACAGCACAGACTGTCACTGTGGTTTGAATCACAGACGCAGTTTGTGTTTTTTTTTAGTGTTTTGCTAATGCTCTTATCTAATGTGTACAACTCTAAAATAGGCTTAAGTCGCCAGTTTGCCAACAACCAATATGAAGTGTAATTCTGAGTGCAACGGGCAAGGCTGTGCGCTGCCCAGACAGCTGATGTAACAAGTGTTCATGAGTCTTATTTGGATCAGAGAGGACATGGGGATTTGGCTGCTATCAAACATTTTGGACACTGAATTAATGTTGTACCATAAACGGATATTCTGGGAAGAAAATTACATGAATTTTCTTTAATAACTCCCACAAAATAACGTGTGTGTGATTTGCATCCTTGCTTTGAGTCTAGAAACCTGCATTTACACAAGTTCTAAACACACCCCATCTTTATGTGCTTGTTTCCTCCTCTCCTCCATCTTCTGGCTGGCCTCCTTCTACTTCTTCAGTTGACGTGAGCTCGGCAGCACTGCCCATGCAGGTGCCCCCCAACACCTCAGCCATCCTTCCAATGGACCTGCGCGTAGTCGACCACCCCCACCACCACCACCACCACCACCACCAGCAGCCCCAATTCGGCCTGGGTCCCCAACCCCACAGTACCCCGCCCGTCTCCACAGCCTGCCCCTCCGAACCGGGCCGCGGGCCAGTCATTAGTAAGTTAGCATTATCTCTAGTTGTAATGTCCTGTGGTTAAAAGTTGCATTCCGGCTATTTCATACAGAATCAGCTTGAATAATTGTGAACACATACAAGGAATTTGACTCAATATACATGCACAGAAATAAACATACGGCAAAAAATGGGCATACCCAAGCTGACTGAAGGTAAACATGAACGCAGCTCTGCCTCCAGAGGCTCTAATGTCTTGGAAAATCTCCCACAGACCACCCGGAGCAGCAGCTGCAGCAGGAGCTGGTGACTCTCAAACACAAGCAGCAGCTCCAGAGGCAGATCTTGATCGCCGAGTTCCAGAGGCAGCACGAGCAGCTGTCGCGACAACACGAAGTCCAGCTGCAGGAGCATGTCAAGGTGAGTGGATGAGGAGGGACCACGCTCAGACAGAAACGCACCTTGTGAAAGACGGGGGGAAGCATGTGCATGTGTACACTTAAGGGATGCGAGTGTAATCTGATCTGGTGGCAGTATTTTGCTGCTTAGTCATCCCCATGGGAACCTTGGATCCCAATACATCTTGCGTGTGAATTTTGGATGTGACTTACTTTGCTAAAAAAGCCTCCCTGGTGTAGCCACGACTACAAAGTCAGCCAATGAGGACGAACAATCGGATACGAAATGAACTCTGATGTGTATTCTCCAGTCTGCTCAGTGTCCTGGTTAGCATTAAGCATATTTTACTCTGCGTGGTGATGTCAAGTCCTTTTTAAGATTCAGCTAGCTTTTCAAATCATTGGTTCTTTACAGTAGGCCGTGGCTACACCTTGTCAAACACAATGTCTTCTCAGTTTGTTCATCCTGTGTAGTGTCCTTTACCCACTCTTCTCTGTCTCCTTGTACTTTCCTCCCTTCTTTAGTCTTGTTTCTCTCTCCACCAGCACCAACAGGATCTACTGGCTCTCAAGCACCAACAGGAGCTGTTGGAGCACCAGAGGAAGATGGAGCAGCAGCGTCTGGAGCAGGAGATGGAGAAGCAGCAGCGGGAACACAAACTCCTCCAGCTCAAAAACAAGGAGAGGGGACAGGAGAGTAAGTAGCAACCTTAATGCCTTATACCTTCGTTACACAAGGCTTCTGAACATCGTCCGGTGACGTGATGAAAATGAATAGAGTAGTGACCTGAAGGACATCAGTTATGAGTTTCAGTGGATTGGCATCCCTGGAGTTCAATAGTGTCACGAACAAGCTTTTAATAAAGCTGTCATGTTTGCTCACATATTCACTTTCCATCTCCTGCATGCAGCCAACATCTGTCGTAACTGTGCCGAAGCACTATGTCATATTATCACAGCAGGTGTCAGAGAGACTTGGCCCCTCTGTCACAGCACCTGTCCTCATTGCCCAGCAGTCAGAACAGCCTGACCTTGCACATTCACCACGGGGGATATCAAGATAAGAGCGCCAAGTCAATGCGAGCGGAGCAAGACATTGAAGTGGCACGCATTCCCTCCTTTTTTACAATCGTTCTCTTTCCCAAGAGTCATACTGTTAGAGGAACCAAATGACAGCAATGTTAAACCAAGTTAAGTTAAACCATTAAATTCGCTGTACCCCGTCATCAACCCTATTATTTTTCTTTCTTATTAAAGGAAAATTTGGTTTATTTCAACTCGTTGCCTTGGCCACCATTGCATCCCTCATGATAACACTGTACTCACCAAACTGCCCGCTGAGATTTTGGGATGATGATATTTCTGTGACAAAGTCAAAAACACAAGCTGTCATCTGATCAGACTGGTTGTCAACGAGCCAGCAGCCAGATTACCTAAACCACTTTATTCAGCCATAAAATTAAATGCATGATAGGACTGTTGGTAATAATCCCTCATTGCATAGGGAAACACTGTGTATGCGCAACTATTGCAAATAGGGGGAGGTCATAGATGGATTAGGGAGATCTGATTACTGTGTTGGATGTTTAGGATAGACAGTGGGGGATATTTTTTTTCAATATTGCCAAAATTAAATTAATTTAGTGTGTAAATGGCCAAAAAACCCAAAGTCATTCTTTGATGTTCATCATCAGGGTCAATGGAGCACTGATGGTACCTTTACTGTCAGGAGTGATGCTGGTCCTGCTGCAAAGTGACAAATAAAGCTTTCCTAGCATTAATACTCAAATAGGCTTTGACACAATTGCAATTTATTTTTTTGGGCAGGAGGAAATGTGTGTGGCTGTTCTTCGAGCTAATTGCTTTTCTTGTTCCTGTAATTGTTTTATACAGCATACATAAAAAAGCTTAATGAAAGACTCAAGTCGCTATGTTCAGCACTTTGAATTGCCTTGTATTTAAAGGGGTGCAAAGTATATAAACTTCCTTACCGCGTATGTTACTCAGTGTTCGTATCCACTTAAAACAGGACTTTAAGAGGTCTAAAAATGTAGTTAAGCTGCTTTTTAAATTAGAAATGTCTTCTAATGAGGAGAAAATGACTCGCTTAAACTCTTAGTCCAATGCTTCTCGTTACAAAGTTCCCATTAGTACTACACATGCAAGTGTGACGACAGATTTCTCCTCGTTAATTCCTGTAGTAAAGTTAATCAGTCATCACCACTGTGTTTTATTATGATCATCGTAATTATAACTGCAAAATGCTGTGATGTGTTTTTTTTTTCTGGAAAGTCTATGATGTGGTACATTTCAGCACAAATCCATTCCAATATTCTTAATGGGTGACACACATGTGGAATCATAATTCTCTGTCAGTAAAGTCTATTTTCCCCCAAGTCATTCTCTGCTGGGCAAAGCGAGCCTCCTCTTTGGCGTCTATGGAAAGAGCATCGGGTTCGTAAACAGAGGAAGCTTTGTTAAGTACTGCAATAAATCGCATAGAAGGCAGTCTCATAAAAGCCAATTTCCTTCAGTGGCAAAGCGGACATATTGGGATGTCAGCACTTCCAGCTGCACCGTGATTTAGGAAGCATATATTAGCTGTTGTCATGTTCACATACTGTATTTACCACTTTTTTCCTCTGGAGCTCGACACGTCACCTGTTATCACTCCCACTGTCACAGTCTCAGAAAAACACACCTCTATCGGTTTTCTTGTATTCTCAAAACACCTATTTATTTCCCCTCCACCACCACCTTTATTGCTCTTCTCACTTCGTTCCTCGCTTTTTTTTCTCTCCTCGGTCTCTCTCTCCCTCACTCACTCATCCACCTCTCCCTCCCTGGACAATTTGTTTGCAGCTGTGAAAGGAGGGTGGTAATTGAGAAGAGACCGTGAAGCTGAATGAAACTTGCGTGAGTTACAGAGCACTACTAGCTCCTCCATGGAATTCCAGTGAAACTCGGATGCAAGACCACACGCTCTGCTTGCAGTTACGAAACCCATTATCTGTCCAGGCACGGATGGATGTTGTTATAATCTTCATGTTAGTGTCACAGATTGGACAGGAGGCGCAGTGCAGCAGACGCACTGAGGCACAAACTTCCCCATAAAATACAGCGCTTAAAGAAGTGGCTATAAATAATAAAAAAAAAAATGTACATTTCTTTTGGCTATTGAGTTTAACACGTCTCTCTGCATATCTCCTTCTCTCCTGCCAGGTGCCGTCGCCAGCACAGAGGTTAAGATGCGGCTTCAGGAGTTTGTCCTGAACAAGAAGAAAGCGCTGGCTCAGCGAAACCTTAACCACTGTCTGCCCAGCGACCCGCGCTTTTGGTATGGGTGAGTGTCACAGCCCACCGCTACAGGAGCTCTCATGGCTCGGGAATGTGAATGGAGAATTCAGACGATATGAGTTTGAATTCAAGTTAATTATTATTTACGTACCGCTCGTAAAACACATTTTGATATTTGAGAAATAGACACATTGAGAGCAGAGATTTATTGTACTCTATAAGCAAATCATTATCAGCCCGGAATTATAAATGTGTATCCCTTCCAGAGTGAGCATCTTTGTCAATTTTTATTTTTTTTTGAACAACAAATCATGAGCTTGGCTGTTTAAAATGAGTTCATATATTTGAAATGCTTACACTTAAAATCCTAAAGAAAAGCTGCATTTGAAACAAATTATTTTTTGAAATCATTTGAAATCATCTTATTTTTTTTATTTTTAATACTAATATTTTAATGATCTTTAAATTCTACTGTGTGATTTTTTTGGGGGGGTTTAAAAGAAGTAACATTCCACACAGATGAAACCTTTGGTTATCAGCCAGTATTGTTTCCTTGTAATTTTATAAGCTAAAAAACTTGGAAAATATCAAACATAAAAACCGCAACAATGAGTAAAAAATGGTGACTTTTGTAAACATGGCAGACCTTCCTTCCGGTGTTGTGTGGGTATCCCTGCATGTGTACGAAGTTGCCAGCGTCAACATTAGCGTCTCTGAGAGTCTTCGCCAGTTGCCTTGAAAACTGCAGATAAAACGTTGAAGGAACACAGCTTTTTTTTCCTTTTCTTTCTGGCTATGTTTGTAGTCTGTGATTGACAGCTGGCTCTCTTTGAGGTGTGTGCGCGTGTTTGAAGTGGGTTGGGAGACAAGACAATGGCACCTCTCATGCGCTTTAAATATTTGAAGAGGCTTTAAGCAGTCAAACATTTCTGCCAAGGCTCTAGACGATAGAACAATCCTAAGAGTGTGCCATTGGTGAGGAAAACGGTTTGCCTTCACTGTCACCACCGTCACCATTTCTCCCACTTCTTAAGTCTCCTACCTGTTTGCTTCCTTCTCAGTTCTTTCCTCTTTGAGCCTCATTTCTCCTCTCATCTTGCATTTCTAACTCACTGTCTCTGTGCATTTTTCACCCACTGCTCAGAAGAAAACTTGCCTTAGCCTCTTTCTTTGCTGTCTTATGGTGAAAAAGACGAGCGGAGGTCGCCTTCAGCTTCCATTCTCTATCCCCTCTCTCTGCTCTTTGTCTCTTTCTCCATTCCACCCTCATTGTTGGGTTGACCTTGGGGAGGTCTATGGAAAATCAAGTAAGGTACAGTGGGTACAGCGAGCTTGGCAAGCATACATAAATACTGATGTATTTAATATATATATTTTTTTTCTTTTTTGTAGAAAAACCCAGCACAGCTCTTTGGACCAGAGCTCTCCTCCCCAGACAGCATTGTCAGCGTACACCCACCCGATGCTGGGCACATACGACTCCAAGGACGACTTCCCTCTCCGAAAAACAGGTACGGCATGGTGCCATGGTTTAGCTGAAGTTTTGCTACTTCCTGATGTCCATATTCCCTCAACCTCTTAAAAACCAGCCACCCACTGCATGTCTCACTGGGAGCCCTAATCTTCCTTTTTCCTTTTGCATTAGCAATTGAAATGGCTTATTGGGTTTCAAAGTCAGGCACATGAACCAGGAGTCAGTCACTTGGAGGATTAAAAGGAGCCCCCTAAAATAGTCTCAAAAAGTTATCTAATGAGGTCCTTTAAACCATTCTAATGTAAATGAGGGCAGGTGGATGGAGAGTGGAACTCTAAATGAGAACATCGGAACAGAACTGAGAGTTAGGTGGAACATTTTTATGTAATACATATGTAGCTGGAGGTAGCAGACTGGCTCTGCTCAAAGGTAACAAAATCAGCCTCCAAACACCATTAAAGGTCATTGATGCATCAAATCTCAATGTGTAGAAACAACAATCAGACAATTTAATGAGGGGTTGTGTGCCGGACTATTTCTTCAGTTGTCAGGTTACCACTTGCAGTCAAGACATAGTCTGAAATTATCTTTAAATGTTTTTTTTTTCTTAGTTTCAAGGTCTTATAGTGAGTTAATGTGGACATATTCAATGATTTGAGTCTGAAAATCACCTCCTTACTTCTATTCAGCCTTGTGCTTCATCATCATGTGTAGAATATAAAAAAAAGAAGAGAGTTTTAAATGCCAGTCGGCTATTCTCCTGTTTAAGATATTAGCTAACCCATTCAGGCACCCTCCTCCACAGACGTCATAGATCCAACTGTTTGACAAAACAACCATTCACTACTCTGAGAATTGTCCTAAGAAGCGCTTAGAAAAACAGCAGTTCCTGCCTTTTGGATGCGTCAGACTTTTATTTCTCCGTCCCTCTGTCCAAGTCCAAGTGTGGCCAAGCTGTGATTGTTCACTTAATGTCGGCAGCTGCCTTGGCAGTATCCCTGCCTGCTCTCACAGCTGGAGGACAGGCTCAGTGTACTCTGCACTCCTGCCCACCTGCTGTGAGCTGGAGGCAGGAAGGATTTGTCCTGGCACACAACCTCAAGACGGCAAGTCTCAACTTTCAGGGACACTCGGATGTAATCCAGGAGCTTCATTGGGCGCCAGTGGTGCTGAGAAATATTCACAACTTACAGTTTCAAAGTTCATACTGACACAAAGTACAACAGGCACTAAAGCGCAAACATGTCACTGTGCATATATCAAGAAACCTTCAGGAGAGGATTTGAAGACATGTGCTCACACAGGATATTGCACAGCTGTTGAGGAACTGTTGTGTCAACAGTGAGCAGACACGCTGTAGACCAGATAAAATGGGCAGACAGAGATGACCTGTGTTCAAAAAGGAAGTGAGTGACACTGATCACCACAGTTGTGCGACGCTCTGACGACTGGCGCTGTCACACATGACGTGGGGAAGACCCTTTTCTCTAACGCCTGCGTGTATATCCTAAATATACGTTACGGAGGCGAGGCCCGGCGTACAGTGTGTTCCGACAGGGGTTCATTGTCCGAGTCTGAGAGGCTCTGTGATAATGGAGAACACAGAGGGCCACTTTGAATGCTGTGGCAGGAAGTCTGGAAGGCCTTCATGACAGAAGCAGACTTGTAATGCTGACCCCCTTTGTCCTCCACTCTTTCACACACTGTCACACACACAGACACACACACATATTCCCATACAGCACACATTTAAACCCTGCAACATATCCATTTACAGAGAGCATTTTCATAGGAGATAACTTCCTTGTGGTTCTCCTCTGACCCTCAATCCTCGCCTTACACATTAATCCCCACTTATTGTAAGACTTGATGGAATTCAGAGCATATCTATTGCCTCCACTTGGCTCTCAACATGGTGACGACTGAGCTGGTGGCTACCAGCTAACAGTGCAAACAACGGCAACTTTATCTTTACATTGCAAATAGTTGTTTGCTGCAATAGTAATGCTCTGAATTTCAAATTTAGTTCCATTAACTAAACCAAACGTATTGTTAAATGACTGGTATTTCATATATCTAATCTCAAACCCTTTGGCTTTGAACTTTACACTTTTTTGTTTACACTTTAGTGACACAACAACCAATGAGAATGCGCCATTAGTAGTAACTGTCACAATGCTTAAATTCACTTCAAATGCCATCAGAAAGATAGTTATATATTTTGATATGATATTTGAATATAAATGTATTTTGTAAAAAGCTAAAATAGCTTAATGTTTGATTTGTAAAGAGATTTAAAAACAGACCTGTCTCTCTATTTGTCTGTTTACCTACGGTCCGTCCCTCAAACCTATCTATCTAATGCATCATCAATAGATATTTCTGGGAAGCTCCACTGATGAGTTTCAGCAAACTACTCTATTGATTTCTATAAATCTCCCTCCCCTTTTCTGCCCTTCCTTTGGACGAGCATCAAGGCTTCCCCCAGCACCAAGCTCAGGACTCCCATCAGTCAAAACAGATGAGCAACCGATCAATGTTTTGTATCAGAGAACCAGTTTACTCCTCCAGCCCTCCTCCATTGAAATACAGAGCACCACTTATAGAGACGTTTAATCTGGTATTGATATGTCATCAGATGGGTAGAGATAGGGACTTCACTTAAGAGTGTTTCATGACTATCTTGAAGTGAGAGAAGGGCATTAGAGAGAAATGATGAAGTGAATATGTATTTCTACTTTGGATTTGGGAGTCTTGTGTGTCATTACACTTCCTTGCCTCAAAAGCCAATTTGGACACCCATGGCTAGTGTGGAAATCTCTTTTTAAATTGTACCTTTTATAATACCAGGACTGTGGGTTTGCAGCACCTCAGGTAATTTCCTCCCTCAGCAGCAGTAAGTGTCCCCAAAGCCGAAGACATGCTGTTGCCTGACAAGAGAGGATGTGAAGCTAAGATAGTCCGAATGTGGCAGGATGGCTGACTAACTTTTGAAAATGCTGTTTTGGCAGTTTGGAAATGTTGTGTTCTGGGCCATCGACAGCGGAAAATAGGACGGTGAAGTATGCTGTAACGAAGCAGCACGTACACCTATGCCAACGGTAGCTTCTGATGTACACGTTTAGGTAGAAAAAAAACTAAGGAGACAGGAGAGAGGGAGTTATGCCAGGGGAAAGAGAGAAGTGGGGATTTAGAGGGAGGAGAAGAGAGAGAGACGGGAGGGGAGGGATTGAAGGAAGGGCTGCAGTAAAAATGCCAGCATCAGCAGTAAAACCAGTCTGGGCCCTCTGCAGCGAGTGTGTTCGCACGTGTGCACACTGGTGTGCTTTTGCCCAGTCGGCATTAACACCCTTCAAAGTCACTGCGTCCTGAGGTGAACGCCCCGTGGCGACCGGTGCCCGGCAACACCCCTGCCTCACCCTCCTTCTCTTTCTCCTTCACTGTCCTCCTAACCTCCCTCTAACCTTCCGTTCATCCTTCTATCTATCCTCCCTCTCTCTCTCTCCTCTCCTCCTTTAAGCTGCACAAACACAACCTTGACCCACCCACCCCCCTTCTATACTCATCTTTGTGAGCCATGTCTTTCCTTCGCTGGCACCAAATAGACCACAGTTTCTGTCACCATTGCAACCAGTTTCCTGTCACACCTGTGTAATATTTTTTTTAAGCATGGCTTTGTTTATTATTTAGCATAGGAAAGGATGATTGTGGCAATTTCAAAATGTCAGACTACTACAATCCACTGTGCAATTGACTTAAATTAAACCTGTATGCACTACGCTCCTTCTCACACAGTCTCTTCCTTCTGCTACTGTCAGTTCAGCTAATGCATAGCATTTAATCCTGATCCACTCCATCGCTCTTAACAAAGACTTTTGGAAGAGTGCCCTCCACTTAGAAGACGCAGCTCTTTTTGAATAATTGAGTTTCATAAGTTCAGGCGTGTGTTCCCCCCTTAAAATTGAAAGTGCATTTGAAAAATGAGAGAGATTCACAGTAGGTCATCTTATCCCCACCACCCAGGAGGTATATTGAGTGCTTGTACCTCTTTGAAGTACATTAAAACTCTGCGTAGCTTCATCCTACCTCATTCAAGGCTACAGGAAGCGATGGGTCCAAAGGGTTTGCAGTGACCCTCAATACATCTTTGACAAAAAATGCTGCAGTACACAAAGAAGAATCAATTGCTTTCCCTCGGCTGTACCCAACAGTTCCACCTCCTTCTCTGGGGCTAATGAGCGTGGTCTGTTTGATACAAGGTCGCGGAAGGAGCATTAGGTCAACCGTTGGTCAACCCGCCCAGCTTCAACTAATTGAACGGAAGGAAGCCAGTGGAGGAGGGAATAAGGCTGCCCGTGTCTGGGGTAGTCTGGCAGAGAGAGACACCAAGACAAGATTGTCCAGAAAAAGGTCAGGTCCTTTCCCTGACCTGACAAGATTCCCAGAATACACTGAATGCTTGCCTCTTCTCCGTCCTGCCGTCACTCGGCACTCGCCAATACGTTTTCTGCAGCAAATCCAGACAAGAGCCCCAAGAGATAGAGATAGAAAACCAGCCGCACAAACATACGTGACGACCGGCAGTGGCTGTGTTTTTGCAATGGAAAGTGTCTGGAAACGGGCAGTGTTGGCTGGCAGAGTGTGGAGGCAACATCATTAAGTGTTAGGGTCAAGAAAGCTGCCAGTTGGCTGCCTCCTTTCTTGTCGCAGTGCTCCCCACTGTCACATGACGGCGGCTAACCTCAACTCCGGGATCTGTCGGGCCAACACATACAGTGTGGTCCTATAGGGACCAGCTCATTAGCCCCACTACATGCCCCTGAACAAGCCCCTGCTTGTGCGGCCCCGGCAATCTACCACGAAGCTGAGTGCCGGAGCAGCATATCACAGGGAATCTGTAATTTTCACTTCAACAGGGTAAATTTGGCGTGTAACCCTTGGATATTTTTAGAATGGGTGGCCCAGTTGGAAATAAAATACTTAACCTTGCCATTGCTTAGCTACATCCACTTATAAGTCTGCCACACATTTGTTAAATGGGATGGGATAAGCCTCATTAGTTGACAACATTTGGCAACGCTTTCTTCAAATGTAAAAGAAGGTTCTCAATTACTTTTGAGTTTTGTCTTAAAATAGACTGAAACCTCTCCACCTTTTAAATAAAACCCCCATCATGTCCCTGTTCCTCTTTTTGTCTCCTCAGCCTCGGAGCCCAACCTGAAGCTTCGCTCCCGGCTAAAGCAGAAGGTGACAGAGCGCCGCAGCAGCCCTCTTCTCCGAAGGAAAGATGGCCCCATCACTTCCGTCAAGAAGCGTTCCCTAGACGTGGCTGGTGAGCACTCTTGTTGCTGGATTTCTTCTGTTGGTTCGTGATAAAGAATCTGATTTCCCTAGTACTTTGATAGACAAATAAAAGAGATTAAAATATCCCCATTCTTCGCCTTACTTGGAACATCAATGACTAGATTTTGCCTAGTAACAAGTTTTTTAATGGCTTATATTTTCAAACAGTGTCATATAAAGTTAAACACTTTCGTCATTCATTTCAATGAGGTTTTGGATTTTTTAAATATCAAATCAATACTTTCTTATATGAATGCACCCCAGAGGGATTTTTAACAAAACAGAATATTTCATCTCAGAAAGCTCAGCATCTCAAGCCGGCACGTTATTTAAATCAAATGTCTATGTTGTGTGTATGTCTATATAGAGTCAGCATGCAACAGCGCACCTGGCTCAGGTCCCAGCTCCCCCAACAACAGCTCCAGTAACATCCCCAGTGAGAACGGGATCTCCATCTCCAGCAGCCCAGGAGAGGTAAACGACATCACTGCCAGCTTCTGCATTTGCATTACTGCACATGCACGTGTGTGTGTGTGTGTGTGTGTGTCTTTTGCTGTTAGTGTGTACGGGGGCAGACAGGTGACCAGACGACTCCAGGTGGAGCTTGGCATTATTTGTCTGTTTTAATGGAGAGCTCAAGCTCTGAGTGTGTTTGCACGTTTGTGTGAAACAGAGGCAAAGTAATGCTCTGTACGTAACACTATGTCTAATCTGTGACTGTTCTCTGTAATGTTGTGTGTTTGTGTCTGTCTTCAGGCCTCGCTGCTTCATAGGTTGGCTGCTAGGGAGGGTTCGGTCAGCCAGCTGTCTCTCTACACCTCCCCTTCTCTGCCCAACATCACCCTGGGACTGCCAGCCACAGGGCCGGCCAGCTCTGTGAGTACAGTCAATGCTCAGTATTATAAATCTTTAATACAGCATCACTCATTACACCAAATATTATTTAGTTTGCAAAACCGCTCTTATCAATTATTTTTGGCATGATGGTGTCTTACATGTGTGCCTCTCTTTCTCCATCTCACTCCCATTCTGTCTCATTTGACCCTGCTTTGTCTCTGTCCATCTGCCTCTCTCTGTCTCTGCCTGCCTTTCTCTTTCTCCCTCCTTGTGTCTCAATCTCTCTCTCTCTCTCTCTCTCTCTCTCTCTCTCTCTCTCTCTCTCTCTCTCTCTCTCTCTCTCTCTCTCTCTTTCTGTAGGTGGTGTCAGGACACCAAGATGGTGATAGTCGTCTGGCGTTGCCCGGGCTACAGCAGGGGATTCCTCTGACCCCTCCGTTCCTGCCCACGGCCCACCTGCCCTCCTACTTGGCGTCCTCGGCTCTGGACAGGGAGGGGGCCGGAGGGGGCACGGCCGGTCACAACCCCCTTCTCCAACACATGGTGCTTTTGGAGCAGGGCCACAACCCAATGGGTCAGTATTCACCGCAACATTAATGTAAAACATATGTGGAAATTATTCTTAGTATATAACTGACGGTGTAATTTTGCTTCATTGGCTCATTGTTTGATATGACAATACTTGCAACCCTAATTTTCTTTTTTCAATTAACATGTGTAAATATTTTAGATAAGTATTTTCTTTGTAGTTATTTTCTTAGATAAATAGCTCTTAGATGTAATGTCACTTGGGCCTTGTCCACATCTTCTCTTTAAGGGGTGTAGTGTAGTTTTAATGTGAACTGGGCCACGTTTTAGTCATTTTTGCAAACCAATTTGCATTTCACTCAACAGCTTGAATTGCAGTCATTTCAGGACACTCACACATAGCTACATTCAACAGTCTGCTCTCCAGGGCATCACAGTCGAGATGCATCAGACAACTTCTATGCCTCCGTGCCAGCGACAGCCGTGGCCTCGTGAACGTGATATCTCAGAAACGCCTACTGGGAATTTCTCCAATTTGGCATAAATGTCCACTTGGACTTAAGGATGGACTGATTAGAATTCCGGGGGGGGTCATTGCTCACTGACCTAACAAAATATATTTGTGGTGTAAACTGCCACTTGCCTGGTTGGCAGAGTTATTTTAAAAAGGGCACTTACACCTAGTAATTGCTCTAAATTACTTTGAAGAGAGAAAGTTCAATGGAACCAAACCGTCTGGTGTAATCCTCCGTTGCAAATATAAGTTAAGCGATGAAAACAGCCATAGTGAAGCTGGAAAATAACTCCATCATGTGGGCAATGCCCCTGTGTATCCCATCGTAAAGACCCCAGTTGGGTCATTGACTTCCTACTTTATATCTGCGGCGCATGAAACATATTCAAAAGCAAAAGTAATGGTGGTTAAACTACATCAATAAGCTTGTTAAAAATGCCAGTGACATTCTCACATTCTCCTGTGACCACTCTGTCTTCACAACAGTTGGTCTTGCTGGCCTGCCGCTGCCCTCACCCTCTGTCTCCAAACTTGCTCGTGGCCACCGTCCCCTTGGGCGAACCCAGTCAGCCCCTCTGCCCCAGCAGCAATGTGGACAGGCCCAGGCCCTGCAGCAGCTGGTGGTCCAGCAGCAACACCAGCAGTTCCTGGAGAAACACAAACAACAGTTCCAGCAGCAGCAGCACATCATCAACAAGGTAGCTCAATGTGTGTGTGTGTGTGTGTGTGTGTGTGTGTGTGTGTGTGTGTGTGTGTGTGTGTGTGTGTGTGTGTGTGTGTGTGTGTGTGTGTGTGTGTGTGTGTGTGTGTGTGTGTGTGTGCGTGTGTGTCAGGAACGGTATCTGAGGCAACATTTGAACAGCTGTGGTGGAGCAGGCAGCTACATATGTTTGTGTGTGTGTGTAGGACTCTTTGTCCATCTACACAACTTTGATTTGTTTAATGTGTGTGAATCCTGTCTCTGCTCCAAGAGGAGGATGAATCAGCCGGCAATCAGCAAGTCTTCTAGCAAGTCTTTCTTGTCCGTGGTTATGTATCCCTACTTCTCCCAGTCACCCTGGCAACTGTGCTCTAGAGGAAGCTGCCTCCATATATGGTCACCCAGGAAGTGTGGCTCAGTGCATCCTTCTGTGTGTGTGTGTGTGTGTGTGTGTGTGTGTGTGTGTGTGTGTGTGTGTGTGTGTGTGTGTGTGTGTGTGTGTGTGTGTGTGTGTGTGTGTGTGTGTGTGTGTGTGTGTGTGTGTGTGTGTGTGTGTGTGTGTGTGTGTGTGTGCAGATATTCCTATAGGATTAAGTCCCATTATCTTGTGTCGTTGGGGTTGTTGGTGACTCCCTCGCGTTCAAAACGGCATGCGGTCTAGTTAAGTCAGGAGGAGTCAGGCTTATGTGTAAAAACAGGTTATTTTCATTTAACATTCATTTGTGTTCATGCTCTATTCTAGGTGACTTAAAAAGAGAATTACGCCTAATGAGTTTGCTATTAAAAAAAGAGAAAAAACCCCAACTATTTCTCAGGTAGAATATACTAAACACTGTTAATCATTGAAGAAGATTTAAGAAATCATAAAAGGGTGCCTTATTATTATGGGCATGTTCTGGCCTCATGCTTTAAATTCATCTTGCATGTGTGAAACAGCATTTCACCCCTAATTCCCTGAGTGTACCAAATTATAGACCACTCACTGTAGACCTGTGTTATTTTCGACATTTTCGACAAGGCTTCCCATTTGGATAATAACCACTTCATCAGTGCACAGCAGAAATCTACAGTATCTAATGAAACATCCATATTTTTGGATTGACTTTAACATTATGAAAGAGAAGCTGTCTGGCATTGTGGCTCAGTTGGTAGCCCATTTGCCTCACAGTAATCAGAGCTGTCGGCCAGCTGAGGCCTCTCTGTGTAGAGTTTGCACGTTCCCCTTGTGTTAGCATTCTTTCCTCCAGCTGCTCTGGTTTCCTCCCAGAATGGCTTTAGATGTAAATACTGTATGTTTGTCTATACAGTGTGTAAACCCTTTGATAGGCTGGCAACCATTGCATATAGGCAAACAGCCTTTACCTTGATGCACAAATTGGAATTATCAGCTTTTCACACCATTCACTATTTAACATAAATAAAGTATAAAACATTTTAATTTCAATTCAGTTTAATTCAATTCAGTTTATTTTGTATAGCCCAGAATCACAAATTACAAATTTGCCTCAGAGGGCTTTACAATCTGTGCACATGCGACATCCTCTGTCCTTCCCTCACATCGGCACAGGAAAAACTCCCCTAAAAAAACCCTTTAACAGGGAGAAAAAAGGAAGAAACCTATGGGAGAACGACAGAGGAGGGATCCTTCTCCCAGGATGGACAGAATGCAATAGATGTCATGTGTACAGAATGAGCAGCATAACAGTTCTTAGATACAACACATTCAATGTATATGACATAAATGATTCATATAATAAGACTACTTATAATAACAGCAGCAATTATTACAGTAGAATTATAGCCATGAAAATAGGGATAGTAATGTGACTAATAATAATAATCGAAGTAGCAGTGGGTGTCAGTCAGCTCACAGCAGGAGGCACGACTACGGTCCAGGTACCACAACGATTCATGGAAACCTGCAGAACGAGAAAGCAAAAGGGCTTCAGGGTGGAAGTAAAGCTAAAATGCTTAATGGTACAGGTAATAGTAATAGTAATGTGACTAGTAATAATAATGGTGGTAGCAGTCGGTGTCAGCAGGGCCGTAGCAGGATGCACGTCCACGGTCCAGGTACAGCCACGATTTATAGAAGCCTGCAAAGCGAGAAAGCACAAAGACTCCAGGGTACAAGCAAGTCAATAAGCGTAATAGTACAGGCAATAATAATAGTTGAAGTTGTTGCTGTGGAGAGACAGAGAGGATGATGGTTATTCACTTGACTGTGGCCTCATGACTTTCTGTATAGTCAGAAAAGCTCAATTAGCTTAAATGATCTGACACCATTTCAAAGTGTTGTAACTATTTAAAGTTTGGAGATCCCAGTCCAAAAGTCACCTGGAATGCCTAAGAAACTTATTTAAGTGATAGCCAGAGCTGGTGCAACAAACAAAGTGTGCATCAAGAAAATGCCTTGACATGTGATACTCCACCATTCCATTCAGTGGGTCCCAGCGTTTAATCCAAACCTTTGTATTCCCTTATGAAATGCAGAAATTTGTGATTAGGCAAGAATAAACTTGACTGAGTGAGTCGGCACTCAGTGTTGGCATCATAACCAACTCAAGTGAATGCTGCTAATTATGGGATCACCACTGGTAAATGGTAAAATGGACAATAGCTGCAAAACAGGACAGTGGCATTAACAGATCCTGAAATGCAGCCATCTCAAATACTGGTCCCTTTAATCCACACTGTAACAAAAATCCGGGTGGCAACCGTGAATCCTCTCTAATGGTCATGGGTGGTGACTCCTCTGTTTGCACAAAGAAGTCCGGTTGTATAGAAGTCTTTGAGAAAATGACCCTACTTGATTTATTACCTCAGTAAACATTGTAAACATTAGATTATGGTCTCAATATCTAGTTTAAAGTATTCTTCGATACAGCAAGATGTTCCATTAGTAAGTTATGGTCTCAGATAGAGTAATATAGATCATAAAGCAGGGTTTGCTTGAGGGCGTGAATGACAGGTCGCTACCAAGGCGTTGTCCAATCTGGGAGTTGTCTGTGTTTTTGTCCTAGAACTTAAACCCTTTCACATTGTTGTTTCAGTTTATGTTTGTTAATTGTAACTTTTTGGTCGCCTTTAAGCTCCACCCTCTCTTGTCACTTCTGGTTAAAAAAAGATAGTGATGGACAAAAACCAAGATAGTAACAGTTGAAATTCCGAACTTGCTTCAAAGCGACAGTCCACAAACCAATGGGTGTTGTCACGGTGACAACGTACACTTCTTATATACAGTCTATGCAAAAGTCCAGCTTTGACTTATGGCTGCTCTTGCCTAACTATTCAGTTTTTTTTTTTTTTTTAAATGCTTTGTGTTTCTTCCTAATATAATGTAACAGTTCCAAAAACCATTGGAGCTGTATACCCAGTAGTCCCATTCTAAAACAATGTTATGTACGGTAAATAAATAACGTCCCCAGCTAGTCATTGATTCTATTTTGTCTCTGTACTGCCTCACAAATAAGATAGCACAATGGAAAAATATAAAAGTACCCCCAAGATATACTAATGATAACTGCATAATAAAGTCAGCTTTTAAAAAATAATACATTTTCCATTTACTCTGTAGTGCAGTACAGTAGCATGTCTCTGTAGGATGATTTTGTTTTAAATTCTACACAAGGACCATCGTGGCTGCCATTAAATATAATACTTACACTATGCATGAGTTCAGAATCACAAACTATCCTTGCAAATGTCCCAGTGGTATGGTATATTTAGCTTCATTGATCACCGTTGGACTTCCACCACTTTGTAAACATGAATCTTCCTTTCCTTGTTCACTTTTTTTTTAGTCAAGTCAGCAAGGAAAAGGAGCCCTTCCTGCTACCTTACATTTTGGCTTTAACAGTCGGACATGTTGGCAGCAAAGAAACAAATGAAAGAATCTTGGAAAAGTTCCATCCCGAGCCTGCTGCTTCCCCGTTAATTACCCTAAACAGTGAAGGCGATACTGGGATATACTCACTAACATTATATTGTTGTGGAAGTGTGTGAGGAAAGGCCAACAGACAATGACAACTAGTGTCAAGTGTGTGTGTGTGTGTGCACACAATCACCTTCTCCACCTCCCGCTCTCTCTGTCCTCCATCTCAGGCTTATGTAGTGCCTGTCCCCCTTATGGTTCATATCCCAGCAACTATTTCCTCTGTTTAAAAGGAGGGCTGGGGAGAGGGAGAGAGAGAGAGAGAGTGAAGGAGAGAGAGAGGGGAAGAGAGCCACACAAGAGAGAGAGAGAGAGAGAGGGAGGAAGAGTGAGAATCAGTGCAGCAGGAGTGAATGAGTGTTTTGAGTTTGTTTGGAGAAGAGGGACTGGGATGAGGCAAGAGCCCGCTCTCTGACGTCAATGGACTGTTCCCTGGGCAATATGCCAGCCAAGTGTGTGTGCGTCTCTGTGTGTGTGCGTGCGTATATGTGTGTGTGTGTGTGTTCCATGCAGTGGTGCACTCCAATCATGACCTACGCATCAAGGTTGAGGTCTTTGACGACAGGGACGGGGACAGCTGCCACAACAAGATTCCTACAACGAGCCCTCTACAATTCTTCCTCTCTTTCTCCCTCATGTCCTCTGCTCGGTTTTCTCCTCTTGTGCAGGAACAGGCATAGTGGAGTTAACTACCTGTGTATGAATTTAGAATATAGTCATGGAGATCTTTAATTAAGTCAATAAATAATGAGAGTTAAGAGTACAGGTCTGGTTTATCTCCGTGTGTACAAAAAGTACAAGTGCCTGGCTAATGTTAGCTATCGTTTGGTTAACCTTAAGGTCTTTTACGTTGTTGTTTTGAAAGTCGAACCCAGCAGTCAGCTATTTTTGGAACGAATAACACTGATACTAGTTGAGGTGGAGCAGGTTGTATGGCATGGTACATTGCTGTCTCTGGTGTTCTCGCAGGCATGATGGAAACATTCTATCTAAACAAGAATTAATTTAATGTATGACTAGCTCGAAACAGAGTTCAACACAACTATTCAGATTTTTTAAAAGCAAAGCTCAGTTGAACAATTAAACGCTAATCCTTGTTTAGTTAATCCAAGTTTCAAACTAAATGAAATATTTTAGCCTGTAGTTAGTTAAGAATAGTGTTAGAGATTAATCAATATGGAGATGCTTGTTCACCCAAATTAAAATAAATGAATAAATCAATTTGTGTGCTGTCATGACCTGTAAGGGCAATAAAAGAGGGGGTAAACAGTTAAGTTTTACCTGCTTTGTATTGCTTTACAAAAAGTTCCATTCTTTGCTAGTTAGCGAGCTAAAAAGTCAGTTAGTAAGCCTAATGTTACTCATGGCTCTGCAGAGAAGCTCTTATTTCTTTCCCATTTAGAAAAAAACTTGTTGGGTTGAGTCGTTCCCTTAACTCCTTGCTCAGTCTATTTCAAGAATATATAATTTAAACGTTTGGTGCAACGGACCAAACAGAATTTGAATTTAATCTATATTTAGAGTAAAAACTAAACTGACTTCTAAAAAGAGCTTTCCATTTTATCGTACTTAATCAGAAGCTAATGTGTTGCAACTGATCTAAATTAAACCATGATTTAATCACAACCTAACCCCCCATGATTCAATGATTTACTTTAAGCATTCATGGACCAGTGAATCACTCCCCCAATCATAACAATGGTCTTGGGAAACCTCTTAACTGAACTTTTCTCTTTTCGTATTCTAGATCATGTCCAAGCCCAGTGATCAGGTCTCAGCTGCGAACTCCAGCGCCTCAGGGCCGGCCAGGCAGCACCAGAGTCACCCAGAGGAGACGGAGGAGGAGCTGAGGGAGCACCAGGGGCTCTCCCTTTCATCCTCGTTATCCTCTTCCACATCCGCGCAGGAGACGGGGCCTCTGCGAGGGCTGGTCATAAAACAGGAGCCCCCAGACCCCCAAGAGCAGCAGCAGGAGGAGAGAGAGATGAGGGACAGACAAGTCGAGCAGGAATTCCTGTTCCGACAGGTAAGGACGCAGGGCCGGGAAGATGAGGGCAGGGGGGAGTGGCAGTGGGAGTAAAAGGAAACTAAAATTCAGAAAAGGAAGATGACAGTGAGACAAAGAATGAATGAAACAAATTGAATCTCCTTTTAAGACTTTCCAGAGTCAAAATAAAAAGAAAGAAGATGAAACAGATTTTAATATTGGCAACAAATCCCTTCTTTGTAACATTATTTCATCATGTGTATGTAGTATGATAATAACTACTTTTTAGTCACTGATCTTTTTTTTTTAAGGAAAATGAATGATCTTACAGCAGTGACAGATGGAGCTAGTGACTAACTAAAAACATTACACTCTACATTCAATCCTCTTGACTGTCTGTCCATATCAAGTTGTAGTGGACTGCAGGCTGTACTTCCACACACCACACATGTTCTGCTAATGCAGAATAGCGTGCTTTTTTACATTTTTATGAATGACTTGGGGCTTGTAAACCTCCTCCACGCTACAAGACACCCCATGGACAATCACATTCACACGCTTTCAAACTTCATACATAATGTTCTCCACACAGAAACCCACACTCAATTTTGCATTCCTCTTGCACCACATATATTCTATATTCTCTGCTTTGCACACACACACACACACACACACACACACACACACACACACACACACACACACACACACACACACACACACACACACACACACACACACACACACACACACACATATGCAGCCATACCCATTCAGGACACCATGTCCTCATCGGTCAAGCCCATCCCTGCTGTCCTTTCAGCCAAATTCAATCAGGCACTCCCCTCACTGTCGCCATGGCGCCCAATGTAAGCAGAAACGCCCATCAGAAATGGGCTGGCTTGGTTGGACTCTTTTGAGTGGAAAGATCAGATGTATAACCCAGGTGCACACAACACATACTGGGTTCCAAGGTCTTACATTAGACACTTTTCAAATAAAGTCATCAATAAGTACATTTTACAGTTTCAAAAATGTGCGTCTCACCTTGCCGTTTTAAAGGCAGTTTGATGGCTCTTTATAAGTCTGGTACTAGACCATTGATAGTCTTTTTCAGCTGAGTGCTCACATGAATGGTATTGTTAGACCTCTAAGTTAATAACATAACATATTTGACAGATTTCCCTGCATTGCTACTATATTTGCGTGGTTGTCATGTGAACACTGTACAGAAGAGAAAACCCCATATGTCACTGTGTAACACAAGCTCATCTCTTACGCCTACAGCATATTTTATGTAGCACAGCAGCTTGGTATTTGCAAGAATCTAGTGCCACCTTCTGGAAGGGGAAAGACATTGCAGTCCAGCAGTCTTACGGTACATGTCACTCTGTGTGTGAACAGCAGGCTCTGATGTTAGAGCAGCAGCGGATCCACCAACTGAGGAACTACCAGGCCTCCATGGAAGCATCCGGGTTGCCAGTCAGCTTCGCCGGACACCGTCCCCTCTCCAGGGCTCAGTCGTCCCCAGCCTCCGCCTCCTTCCCCATGGTGGTTCAGGAGCCGCCCGCCAAGCCTCGATTTACAACAGGTCTGTTGAAAAACAATAATGATATGGGTCCTACGCATACGCACATCATATATTATGCTTGTTAGTTGTGTGTGTTGCTCTCACACAGAGATCGGTCGTAAAGTAGAGCGGGCAAACGACAATCTAGCAACACACTCTAATCCTGCTGATTGCAGGTTAGAGGAAAACCACACAGCATGATGAGCCAACACAAAGTGGCTGTTTATATGCTCAAGGCTGTTGCTAGGTATTCTGAGCCTTGTGACGACATACACCACAACAAGTGTCATTTACTGTACATAGTCATCTCTGGTTACTCTACGTGACCTTTTTGTTTATCGGGTAAGCAGGTGCAATGTATAATCACGTCATAGGACTTAAACAGTGTGATTATAGGAATCTTTTACCACCGCTGTACCTGCCCTCATTGTTAAGGATATACAAATAAATATATGGTGTGTGTATTGTTCCAGGTCTGGTGTATGACTCCTTGATGCAGAAGCACCAGTGTATGTGCGGCAACACCACCAGCCATCCAGAGCACGCTGGTCGCATCCAGAGTATCTGGTCCCGACTACAGGAAACAGGCCTCAGGGCTCACTGCGAGGTAAGGCCACAGTGACCCTTGACCTCAGGCCCAATGGATGTAACTTTTAAAGAGTACGGTCTTGACCTGCTGCTATATAAAAAGTGTCCTGAGATAACACATGTTTTTATTTGCTGCTTGTAGATACAATTGACTTGACATTATGGAAGTTAGAGTTGAATGGATTCAATATTTATGATTAATATACCTGAATTGTCCTGTCCTGGAGCTATGGTGAGTCAAGTATCAAATATGTATTATGTCCTCCTGCTCATCCCAATTACTGAGTACTTATTTTGAGGTTAGGACATAAAATAACTGTCATTGTTAAAATACATTTTCCACTTTACAAATACTTAGGCCCCCTTACACTGCAGCTGTTTTAACATGTCAGTGTTTTTTTCCCTTTTCTTCTTGTTATAAACCTGTTGCGTTCTTTTAAATAAAAACTTTGAGATTTAGAGGTAAATAGTGGAAAACAGGCCAGTATTCAACTCTGAAGTGCAGGTTGTTTTAATGACCAGAAGGGGGCAGTGTTAAGCTATTTTCTTAACTGGCTTTACCAATGAAAACTAAACATATAGAGCTTATGGCTTTAAAATGAACCATTTTCACCTTCTAAATTCTTATTTTCAGTACACACGCATACACCATTGGGCCTCTATATATACACTACTTTTTCATGTGTGCGGAACATAAACTTCAATGTAAACAATGTAACTCCATCCTTGCCGTCTTCTTTCAGTGACTATGGCAGTTTGGATGGTTAGCATGTAGTTTAAACCAAATACGTTATTTGTCTCTCTTTGTCTCATCATTTTGTATCGGTGTCTCCTCCTCTATCCTTCTCTGTGAGCAGTGTATCCGCGGTAGGAAAGCCTCGCTGGAGGAGTTACAGACGGTCCACTCCGAAGCCCACGTCCTGCTGTAC